>NW_005434610.1:292080-390679 GCF_000315625.1 Guillardia theta CCMP2712
GAGGAGAGGAGAGGAGAGGAGAGGAGAGGAGAGGTAGAACAGGAGAGGAGAGGAGAGGAGAGGAGAGGAGAGGAGAGGAGAGGAGAGGAGAGGAGGAGAGAAGATCGCAACCTTGCGAGACATACAGTGGACAGGCCATACTCCTGTCCATCCGTTAGTGAGAAGATAGATGATGCAGTGGCAGAAGATGGTGACAGCAAACGAAGATGTAACTAGCGATGATGATGATAATGATGATGATAATGATGATGATGATGATGATGATTACAATGACGATTATTTACAATGACAATGACTAGGGAGAGTATGTGAGTGTATCAGAGTGAAAACCTTGTAGAAGACTCTCAATCTTCTTCGCAGCCTTCTGACTCACATCTTCGACGTAGACACAAGGAAGGAACCTTGACAAGACGGACTTCACTTGTCTCAATGTCACTTCACCACCTTCACAACCTCTCAAGGGTCCTGACGCTTTCGTTGAGCACTTTCATGGCTGCCATCTGATGCCGGACATCAGCTGGCCAAGAGACTAGGAATAGGAAGAGCAGACCTGGGTAGAGAAGTAGATCAAGGAGTTTTCCATCACATCGTAGGAATCCAAGCTGAAACAAGCCTCCTCCTGCCTCTCCGTCACTCTCTGACCTCCGAAGCGGCCAAGAACAACGAGGAAAGGATGTACGAGAGACATCAGCCGGTTCTTGACAAGGTTTGCTGCTTTCCTCTCAGTCCTCCCCGACCTCTCAACCACCTCCCCTCACCGCAGAGCAGCTGGAACAGAAACTGATCGCTCTCGAACACGACGAACTCCCTCGTACCTGTCACCCACTTCCTTCTTCTCCTCCTCCTCGACTCTGCGAGCGCAAGAGTCCGACCGCCAAACTTGGCACCAACTTCAACCACTTGATCAACAGCATCGACGAGGTCAGCGAGAAAAGCTGTCTCTCCATTACACCACTCTCCTGCATGTGACGTCACAATCGGTGCACCAAGGGCACTTTGACTCTTGCCGTACAGACTGAGGGGAAGACCGATCTCTCTGTCCTCGACAGGGACCAGAAGCTTGCCAAATCTTCCTGCACTGATCAGAAAGGCGCTTCTTCCATCCTTGCAGCACCTGCTCTCGATCTCTTCAACCTGCCCATCTCGCAGCGTCTTCGTCTCACTTGCGTTCATCACATGCCGCCTCGTGCAACTTCTCATGCTCTGCTTCTTCTGAGGTCATACGTCAATCAAACTTCCCACGGTAGCTCGTCTTGCCTTTTCTGTCTCCATGCACAAACTTGCGAGGGTCCTCGGAGCTTCTCCTTCAGTCGCCTTGTCAGCCAACAGCGTCAAGACAAGGTCATGGACGTGTTGGCCTGCACACTCTGACAGCTTGAGATGGTTCTCCTCCTGCAAGCTGTGTAGATTTCTCCGCCATCTTCTGATCTTCATCTTGCTACAAATCGCCTTATGACTGACAGCGACGATGAAGAGCGGAGGGTAAGGCACCTGATGTTGCAAGTAAGCGACTCGAGCCTTGAAAGACGAGGCTCGTTGGGCAATCTGGAAGAGAGAACATTCAGACTGAGGAGCCGGCATCAAACAGGACGGAGTACCCGAAAGTTTAGCTCCTTGTCTCCGTTCTCCAGCCTTGTAAGGCCCCATATGAAGCACAGGCACACGAGGACAAGCTTGTAGATGGATTCTTCCATCAGAAAGTTGCTCCTGCCAACTCTGACGATCCTCCCCTACATCACGTCTCCCCTCCCCCTGGAACTTTCAACAGCTACCCCGCGTTCACAGCAAGTACACTCGGCTCGCTTTGTTCCCTGCTCCTCTCCTCTCCCCTCCTCTCCTTCCTCTCCTTCCTCCTTCCTCCCGTTATGCTTTGTTCGTTCGGCTATCCTCTCCTCCTTTCCTCTCCTCTCCTCTCCTCTCCTCTCCTCTCCTCTCCTCTCCTCCTCTCCTCTCCTCTCCTCTCCTCTCCTCTCCTCTCCTCTCCTCTCCTCCTCTCCTCTCCTCTCCTCTCCCCTCCCCTCCTTCGTCCCCTTCTCCTTCACAATGTTTGTCGTCGCTCATCAGTTTGAAATCTTTTTTCAATTGCACAATTTGTGCAGCACAAAACTCTGAATTTTTCAAATTTTGGACAATAGATCAAATTTCAAATTCAGATTTGGCGGGACATTTTTTTCCCGAATCAGAACTTCGAACGATCACCTGCATTTCAGAGGGAGAGGCGAAGGCGATGGCGGTGCGATGAACAGGAAGACAGGAAGACAGGACGGGACACAAGAGAGAGGAGAAAGGAGAGGAGAGGAGAGGAGACAGGAAGAGAGAAGAGAAGAGGAGACAGGAACAGAGAAGAGGGAGAGAGGAGGAGGGGAGAGAAGAGGAGAAAGGAGGAGGGGAGGGGAGGAGAGAGGAGGGGTGGGGAAAAGATCCAGGCAACAGGATAGTTGAGAGGTAGAAATCGAGGTCACTATATCATACGATCCCCGCAACGTCTTCTCCTACCTTGGAGATCACTCTCTATCTCTCTATCCTCCAACACCATGAACGTCTTGTTCGACGTGAAGCGCGATGCTCTCCTCAACAACTTCATCTTCCCATCGCCACAAGGTGAACTTGATGTTGGTCTACTTGTTGTACCTGCTAACATCGTCCTCCCTCAGCCTCCTACAAGTGGGATTCATTCCCTGGTCGGCTGCTCTGCGTCGCTGGGCTCGAAGGAAACGTCTTCCCTTGCGTTAGTGTACCGTCAGCCACCATCCATGAGCTCACATGGCTAGCAGCTGCTTATCACGAGGAATCCGGAGAAGCAGGAGGAGGAGGAGGAGGAGACGGGTGAAGAGCGAAAGGGTGTGCAGGATGAGACGTTTGACGATAGGCAGACTTTTCGTCCTACCTTGCGATCTACTGCCATGCAAACGCTGAGGTCACAAACTTGCGCCATGGTGGACCCGCCTCACACTTCACTTGCCTTGCAGGACTTGGGAGCACTACATGACGTGAGGAGTTTCTCTGTATCCTGTCGTGCTCCACTCTCTTTGACGCACAGCTTGAAGCTCATCTGCTGGTTCTCTACCGCCATGCGGATGCACGTCCTTGTGCCAGAGTACCCTGGTGAGAAGAGTCGTGAAGGTGTCGAAGGCGTTGACCTGCGCTTGTCACTTCAGGGTATGGGATGGCCGGCGGCAGGTTGAACTGCGAGGACGAGGACGATGGTGCTGTGATGGAGTTGCCAGAGCAAACGAGGAGAGCGTGTTAGCAAACGTGAGATCTGCGTATCACTTTGCTCTTCATGGTCTGTGCTGGAAGCCGGAAAAGGTGAGAGGAGGAGGAGGGTTGTGAAGATCGCGTGACAGGCTCCTAGATCCTGCTGGTGGGGCGATCTGTGGGAACAGGAGTTGCAATTAGACTCGGTGAGAGCATTGGGCGGAAAAGGATGGGCGGGGAGAGGATGGGAGAGGGAGAGGGAGAGAGCAGGGAAGAGAAATGGAGACAAGGAGGGTAGGGGAGGGAGACAAGGAAGGTAGTAGGGGAGGGAGACAAGGAGGGTAGGAAAGCGAGAGGAGGAAGGGAGAGGGGTGCGAGGGGAGAGGAGAAATTGAGGCTGCAAGTGTGATGCTAGCTTGGTAGCCTCGGAGTTGCCCATCGGGGGTCTCGCGCTGTTGAGCCCTTTCACGAGCGTGAAGGTGACGAGAAGTCCAGCTGACGACTAGCTGACGGCCACTCAGGATCTCGTCCGGGAGCACGCGGGACAGGCAGAGAAGGAGGAGAGGAAGAGGACATAAGGCTGACTTGTGCGGTCAGATCACGGCATGGTTGCTAGCTGAGGGGCCGGACATTTTCCCTTCCGACCAGGTCGTGTCTGAGTCGACTCTTCCTCCTTCTACTGACCGGACTGAGTGCGTCAGTTCATTGACAAGGTGATCTGCCCGACGCTGATCATTCATGGATCCAAGGACAACGTGATTACGAGGTTGTTTGAGATGTACCTGAGACATGGTTGTTGTGCAGTCCCTGTTGAATGATGTCTGGAGGTGGAGAGAGTAGATGACTGCTGATGGGCGCTTGTACCGCATGCTGTGCGATTTCTACTTTTGTCCTGATGTCAATGGCGATGTTTTCATCGCTACTGAATTCTTCTTAGTACTGACGGCTCTCCCTCCCTCCCTCCCTCTCTCCCTCCCTCCCTCCCTTCTTCCCTCTCTCCCTCCCTCCCTCCCTTCTTCCCTCTCTCGTTCCCTCCCTCGTTCCCTCCCTTCCTTCTTCCCTCCCTCCACATGCAGCGATCACTCGATAAAACTCTTCGACTGTCTCAACGCCAGGCCAAAAGTTCTTCACGTCTTGCAGGACGTGAGCGGGAAGAGCTTCTATACCCCACCCCGCTGATTGTTGTCTTGCCTGCTAGCTCGGACATGGCAACGTGGAACTCTTCTTCATGGCAGTGAGCTTCGTCTACTCTCACCATCTCTTCTACCTGTCGTTCACCTCTGTGGCAGGCGAAAGAAATCCCCCGCGTCTTTGGGCTGGCCAAGGGGAGCAGATCGCTCAGTCTGGAAATGTTTCTCAACGATCCGTATTTGCAAGTGAGATGATGATGATCATGACATCAGATCAGATGATGTTGAGACGGAAGTTATGATGATGATGGAGACTGTGATGGAAAAGACAAGAACAATTACGAAAAGTCTGACGATGACGATGCTGCTGTTGTTGGTTTCGTCGTGATGGATGTCGCTGTTACTGATGATGGTCACATCGATTACGATGATGACGATGATGATGAGGAGGAGGAGGAGGAGGAGAGGGTTGTGGCGGTACTGATGAAGGAGGAGGAGGAGGAGGAGGAGGAGGAAGAGCAAGGTCTGCAGCATGACGCCTTCTCTCAGGGGGACACAGTTGCTTCTCCCATTCCAGCGTTCGACTGCAAGTCAAAGGTTGTCAAGTGCGACGACTGCGGGTCAAACGGCTGACGAGTTGACAAGTCCTGGTCAAGACCGACTCTCTCCTCCCATCATCCTCCATACATCCGCCATCCTCCTCAAGGTCTGCAGATTTCACGAATCCTCTTTTGCCTGCTTTCCCCCGGCTCCTGCCTTCCCTTCCTCATCTCACCTGCTCCTTTTTCCTTCTTTCCTTTCCTCCTCCCCTTTGTCCTTCCTTTCCCGCTCTTCTCCTTCCTCCCTCGTCCCTTTCTTCATCCTCTTGCTTGCCTCTTACCTGTCTGCTCTTCGGCTTATGCTGTATCTCCCTTCTCTTGTATCTGAACTGCTTTTGCACTCAGGGAGCAGGGCACATACCCTCCAGCAAGACTGGGATTTTCCTCCATTAAATGAGGTCAGCGGAGGAGGAAGAGGTGTACAAGAAAATGCAGAGTGAAGGAGTAGAGGAGATGAAAGAAGAGAGCAGAACTGGAAGGCAGCAGCAGCAGCAGCAGCAGCAGCAGCAGCAGCAGCAGCAGCAGCAGCAGCAGCAGCAGCAGCAGGGATCTCACGCGTGATTCAGGATCGTTTGCGGTTCGCAGGAGTTGCCATCACCGACGAGACCTTTATGGCTCAATCGCATCAGGTCGGCGTCTTCTCTCCTCCTTCCCTTGTGCGTCTCCTCCTACCTCCCATACCTCCCCCCCCCGGCCCCCCCTCCTTCAGCCCCACTCTCGTCATGGCTCCCTTGCCTATACTGTCGCTCTCTAAACTTCCCACCCATGGATCCATGCGCCCTTCCTGTCCCAACCTGCTTGCCGCCCTCCTTTCCCCCTCCTCCTCACTTCCTCCCTCCCTCCTCTCTTCCTCCTCGCCTCTTCCCACTCTCCTTGGTTCCCTCCTCATCATCTGAATCGCTCCCTCAGGGCCCACGTACAACTTCCTCCGACACCTTGGATCCAGCAGTCTGTTGATCATAAGGGAGAAAGCTTTCTCATGCTGCTGGCAGGTGCCACACAATCCCAACGGCATCAAGAGCGGAGGTCCCAGCCTTACCTCCTCCACCTCCTCTCCTCCTCCTTGTCCTCCTCCTCCTTCTCCTCCTCCTCTTGCTTGCCATGCCCCATTCTCCTCTTTATCTCATCCTGTTCTCCTGCTCACCCTTCACGACTGGAACGAGCAGTCGACGAGGACGCGTCCTCGGGCTCGAACGTGCAGGAAACAGGTGGAGGAGAAAGCGGGAAGGGACCTCTGTGCATCTTGAACTTCCTAGCAGGGAATCCTGTCCTGTCCCCTCGGCCGACAAGGACTCCCATCGTCTCCTGGGGCCGCCCCGTCACGGAGAAGGAGGAGAGCGGAGCAGCAGACTTCTTCTGCTGGCTGCAGGAGACAGGTGTGCAGGAGCAGGAGAGGTATCCCAGCTCCTTGACCCCAGCTGCAGCTCTGCTGGAAGAGAGCTCCCAGCTCACGGAGCATCGGAAGCGTCCACTCTTTCCGGGTGATGACGTGTCGGAGGGATGGGGCAGGGCTGAGCGAAAGAGGGCAGGGATGCAGGAAGTCGTCGTGGTGGAAGCCGCCACCTCCTCTATGGCCTCCGACTTCTCCCCCGACAAATTTTCAAACCCCATGCGAAAGCCGCACGATGGGCAGGTACGATCGGTCTCCCCCGCACTGCTAGGCCTCTCTTCTACAGTCCTCGATTGCCTGACTCTCTTTCTTCCTCCTCCCTCCCCTCCTCCCTCCCCTCCTTTCACACAGTGACGCCTCGTCCCTTCAGGCTATTCTACTCAAGCACAGCTGAGGAGTTTTTCTTCGCCTCGTCCTGTAACATAGAGTGCTGTCCTCCTCCCTTGCTTCACTTTCCGTCCAGCACCTCGCAGATGTCTCTGATTGAAAGTTCCATGCTGTCCACAAACGCCTGACCGTCTCTGCAAAGTCGTCAGTTGGCAAAACAAAATGTCAAAGTCCACGTCAGTCCTTCTCGCATGTAGTCGTGGCCGTTTCACCACCACCACCACCATCATCATCATCACCACCACCACCACCACCATCATCATCATCATCATCATACTCATACTCATACTCATACTCATATCTCGAGACGTACCTCTCATTCTTGTACGTCATCACAGAGGAAGCAAACCCGTCCACGCTCGCATTCTTTCCCCCACCGAAGGGATTGGCCCCGTCGATTCCTCTGAGCTTCCCAGTGGTGTACCTTTACCCACAGTGAGCCGCACGCCATCCCACGCTCCTCTCACCCAATCCCGTAGCACTTGGGCCCGACGGGTCCGAACCCTCCTCCTTGGATGTTGGGAGACGTCAAGGTGGAGGTGGAGAGGATGATCTCCGACAGGCGGGTGTATGCCTCATCTTGGAAGATGGCGGGAGTTTTCAAACCGCTCTTGAGGGCCTCGTGCTTCAGGGCGAACATGTGTCTGTCCCACCCTTTTCCTGATGGCCTGCAAGTCAGCGACGTGGCAGCCCGGGGGCAACGGACCCATAAGAGCGTTGCGGGTGATGACGCCATGCTGCTTGACAGCCTTGCGGAGAGCTGCCGCGCGGCTGTCAGAGGCGAGAGAGAGAGAGGAGACATGGGACCTTCTTCCTTCTCTGGCCTCGTCGAAGACTTGGAGAAAAAGGTCTTGCACATCGCATCAGACTCGGGAGTGGCCGAGCGGATAGTTTCCGTCCTCCTGCTCGAGAGTCAGCTGGAGTTTTCCCATCTCCCAGCAAGAACCTACCCGTGCTTGAACGCAGATTGGTTTGCGCTCTCGTACGTTGAGGCGGAATGTCCGAAGAGCTTGTCAAAAAGTGAGTGACTTCTCGGAGGACGAGACAGGAGCTCACCCTGAAGTAGGCGAGCTGAAACGACATCTGTAGAGTCCCGTCTAGCCCCAGACCTTTCTGCGAGATGTACGATGAGGTGAAACCTGCATTCAGATGCTCAGAGTACGCAGATGGCGCTGGAGGGTCCTCGACAGACCTGGGACTTCCAGCAGGTGAGTAGCGACTGAGGAGCGAGTGTTATCGAAGTCCTTCTCCGCCTGAATGTTTATCTCATCGGACCCATCGTGCTCGGAGCGTGCTCATTCAAACCTTGTCAATGATCGCTCTGACTTCATTGGAAATCTTAAACTCCAGCTTTCTCGGGGCCTTCCATGTGATAAGCAGACGACATTGACAAGGTGTCATATGAAATGAAACCTTTGGGTGGGTTTGGGGCTGCGGGCACGGGGCCTTTGAGCTATCGTCATAGATCTGTGAACCCAATCAACCGACCACATCAGCCGAAGGTTTTTATCGTCACCTCATTGAAATATCGTAGGACTGCAACACCGTCACCCCAGGAGTGCTCGAAATTGATTCCAGCCCTTCCACTGCCATGTGATGGTCAAAAGCCGAGGAAACGAAACTATTCCGAGCTCACTTGGGCTGAACGATCATCTGAAAGCTCTTGTCGAACCATCTTAAGAGCAATCAGCACAGGGTCAAAAGTATGGTGATACAGGAGACCTGTTCTTCGCAGAACCGTGCAGGAAAGAGTTCTGCTGATCGACGTAATCGACTGGTACGTGGTCCTCCAAGCAGATCACAAACATGGCGCTGTCAATCGCCTGGGCTCTCAACTTTAGCTCAGGAGATTCGAAGCTCGGCAAATAGACCTCGAGACTCTCTGCATTAGCGCTGGACTCTATTATCTTGCTTCTGGCCTGCGATGGTACTTCAACGAGCTCCTTCTTCATTCACAGCTTACCGCAGCCCATTCATTCCTGTCCATCGTGGTCAAGATCCCAACACTGGGGTTCTCATACTTGACGGGCGTAGAGAGGATGTGCTGTATTCCACTGAGAATTTGATCTGCTGATATCACATTGCCATTCTCGTCCAAAACATCCAGAGACCAAAACTCAGTCCCTCGCTGGATCACGACATGCCTGGACTTATCATACTTGATCAGCTTGTCTTTTCCTGGCATTGGAACGCGAGTGGACTGAAACAAGTTCTGATACTGCGACATGTCCAACGGGTAAGTCCCATAGATGTAGGCAGCGTAGAATGCTAGATTTCTCGGAGTCATCGCACAGACTGTTTCAAATTGGGGACTACCACCCTTGCCGTTCAAGAACTGGAAGAAACCCGTGCCGGTTCCCCCCATACACTTCTGCGTGTGGAACATGTCAGGCATCAGGTGCCCATCCATGAGAGTGCGGAAGAATCGAGCAGACGACCACGTGAGGATCGCAGCTCTGCACGCCTGATCGTTCTTGTCGGGCAAGGGATCGTCCAAGAGAGTGAGCTGAGGGTTGATGTTGAGGGGGAGGGGAGATCTGTTCTCAAGGTACATGTCGAACCATGGCTGCGTGATGAAGCTCGAGTATCGCTTCTTCTCTCTCTCCACTATGGCATCTTGCAGCTGCTTCCCTGCCCCGCCAACAAACTCATTCAGCACTTTCTGAGTGACGTTCAGCTCGCTGGGACTGACGAGCGGCCGCGCGGACTCGAGGAACCGATGTGACGTGTCCTTCAACTCGGGAATGGGCAGCCGAGGGAGCGAATCCTGAAAGTGATAGGTAGGGATCTTGGTGGTCTGCAGGTACTCCTTGCTCGCCACTGGGCACAAGCAGGTCTGGTCAGAGATACAAAACTCATCCCTTCTGCTCATTCGCTCGAGGGAGCCACTTTTCGCGCAGCTCTGCTCCCTCACTCGTCCTTCATCCCGTCTCTCATCGTCTCCTACACTGGACCCTCCCTTTCTTGCCCTGGTTTGTGTAACCGAGCCTACCTCCCTGATTCCCCCCTCGCTCCTGTACAGGGCCTTTCCCTAGCTATCAACCTGCCTCTCTCTCTCTGGAGAGAACCAAGAGTGCGTAGGAGAGGCTGGGATACTTTCTCCTCTCTCTTGTCTCTTGTTTGCTGCTCGTCTTCTCTCCTCTTCTCCTCTTCCATCTCCTCACCTGCTGCTCGTCGCAGGGCAGCCATTGCGCCTCTTGATGCACCTGATGTACTACCCCTGCTTAGCTCTTATAAAAAGGGGGTGCAACGGGACCCGTGGGGTACTCCCGAGACTGCCCAGTAAAATGGGTCAGGTTGATTCAAGCAGGTCGGGGGAGTGGGAGGACGAAGACGAGGAGGCTTCGGTGTAGGAGGAGGAGGATCAGAGAGAGAAGGTTATGGAGAGGAGGGAGGGGGGAGTGAGTAGTGGGCCCGGACGAGAGGACGAGAGCCACGAGAGCTTCTTCAGAGGGATCGGGTGGAGCACTCGCAAGGAAGCAACGGCCTACATCAAGGGAGTCAACTTTCAGCATGGAGGAAAGAGGGTGCATTGCGATCGGCAAGGGGTAGCCATGTCAGGGAGTCATGGGTATGTGATGCGATGTGGATCGGAGCGTTGCAGGCAAGCTAGCAGGAGCATCTTGTCTTGCTCGCCCCTCACCTGCATCACCAGGTACAGGATCGTTGTCAGGAGGAGCGCTGCCACCATGTACAGGACCAGAGCGCCCGCGTCCTTCTGGGTGGACATCCGGTCGAGCTGCCTCGTCCACGAGCGAGGATGTGAAGCTCAAGGTGCCGCTTCCTCCCAGTTCTTGTCCACCAGCTGCCCGGTTTTCCGCCAGGCTGTCCTTCCAGCTGAAGGCAGTCCGACGGTGAAGCAGCTCAAGGAAGTGCTGAGGGAGACAGCTGGGATATCTGCCACCACGAATGCTGTCTACATGGCGAGGAAGAAGGTGGAGAGAAGCTGTAGGAGCAGGTACGAGGCTTCTTTCAGGGCCCTGAGCCCGTGGATCCGCGACTTCTGCATCAGCAACGCTGGGAGCGGGGGAGATGTGGAGGAGGAGGTGGAGGGGACGTGGAAGGGGACGTTCAAGCGCGCATGTCTTGTCAGCGGAGCAATGGCCCACATGGTCCGACACTGCGGGCTGAGGGTCCTGGGGCAGGTGAGACTGCTGCGAGTTTTGCTGCTGCTCAGGTTGCTGACCAAGCTCGTCGCTCGCAGAGTTTCTTCCGGGTCTCGAACAGGTCAGGAACCCCTCATGAGCCTCTAGGGAACCTGACGCTGGGATTGTCGAGGTGGTTCCAAGGGCAGGTGATGGTTGTGGAGAGCTGGCTCAGTGATGGGTCAAACATCCCCATCGCAGCAGGTGACACCCTTTGTGCCCTTCATGCTCCCATGACGTGGCGCCATGAAGGGGTTTTTGCGGAACTCCCGGAGGGCGGAGGAGCGGAGACGGAGGAGAACGCGAGGTACCTGTGGGGCCATGTGAAGGGCTCGGAGCTGGGCGACTGGATGAGCGAGAGTCGAGGGAAACTCACGGTACTGACGGACCGTCGTTCGGCAACCCTCCCAGCTGTAGAAGAGAGTCTATCGCACGCAGACATCCTCTTTTGCTGCTCTCGGTTGCTAGAGCGCGTCAACGCTCATTGCAGGAGTACGACCTTATCCCTGCCACCAGCTTCTTTGTGCCCGTTGTGACCGATGGGAGCAGGTAGGGGAGCGCCAGAGCTGTTCCGAAGTTGTGAGCCTGGACGCGATGGGACGGAAGACTTGTTCTGGAAGGCGCAGGTGATTTGGAAATATTCCTTAATCTGTTTCACATTCTTTCGCGCGATTTTCATCTCCCTTCCTTCCCCTGTTTGTCTCCCTTTCCTTTCCTCTGCCACCTTCCACTTCATGTTTTCCTTCCCTCTCCAATTTCCCTATCCCTGTCCACTTGCTCCCCCCCTGCTCCATCAGGCGGCAACCTCATGGAAGGAGTGGGACAGCTGCATGACAGAGCTTGCGGGCAAGAATGGTGTAGCCCACGAGTTCTTGGAGGAGGTCGACCCAGCGCACTGGGCAAGTGACATAACCTGTTGTCAATGGTTTGTTCTCAACTGTTCTCAGGCATCTCACGCTCACCAACGGCCCTCCCGCCATGCAGGAGACGTTGACTTCGTTCGAAGCTATGGGATTAGGTGAGAGTCTGAACCCTCTCAGTGAGTTCCGACCGTTAGTCACTCTCGCTATCCCAGCAAGTTGGCTGGCAAGAGTCTGTTCGACCTCGACGTTTCTCCCCTCGACCTCTTCCAACAGCTCACTAGGAGCTGGTCCAAGATAGTTAGGGAGGAGCTGAAGAGGAAGGATCAGCTGCTCAGCCCTGATTCACCTGCCACCGGGATCAGCCGACTCTTCATAACTCAAGAGGTCAGCGAGAGGTACGCCAAGAATGTCCGCAGGAGCGCCATGTGCAGGATACGAGCAGGGAGCACGAGCGAGTACGCCATGACGGTGATGGAGGAAGTCAAAGACGATCCTGAGGCCAGCGCGAAGCCCCTCCTCCACTCCGTCTCGCTCGTTCACAAGACCTGCAGCCCCTGCGGCTTCTGGCACCAGATGCAACAGCCGTGCGAGCATGCAATCTGTGCAGCGAGAGCGATGGGATGGGCGGATGGAGGGGAAGCGCAACTCATCCGCAGGCTCTTTGCTCCTCAATGGCTCGCAGACGATTTCATCCTCGCCGCCTCCTCCTCCAGGTTCAGGGTCGTCATCCCTCGCACTGCGAGCGTCGAGCAGGCAGCGCATGGGCCTCGCCCTCCTCCGTCCCCTTCCAACGCGTCGAAGCTCGAGACACGACCGACACGAAAGAAACGAAGAGAAGCAGCGAGCGAGCCGAGAGAGCTGCTTGCTTGCCAACCTGGTCAGAGGAAGAGGCCACGCGTTGCGTCTACCAATGACGAGTGAGTCTACGTCTCCGACAATGGACTGGGATAGATGTATATGTAGATGCTGAGAGGTTTGTAAGTGAGGTCAACTTGTCTAATAGTGAACGTCAAGCCAGTGAGCTTGCCTTCTATTCCTGTACGAAGTACCACGCTAGGTAGACACGATGGGAAGGAATCGTAAGGGTAAGTACAAACAATTTCTATTCAACAGCGCTACACTACATCTACTTTACAATAAAAAATGCTTCTCACACAGCACAGGTGCAACCTAAACAGACGCACTGCTGGCCAAACCCTGCACATCTCGCCGCATGTCCCGATTGGAGGTCACAGTTTGAAGTAAAATATCCAGTGTTCCCTCCCCAAACGGAGCCCAACGACTCTGTCGCTTCCCCCGAGCCTTCAGTGCCCTCGTCCCACAACCGTTGAATGGATCGCGGAGAGAGGGGCGACTGAAACATGTTTGATGACTCACTTTCTCCCGCCCCCACCATGTCCTTGGTAGCTGGTTCGTTCGATTCGGACTCATCTGGAAGCCCTCGGTGTACCCAAGTCAGTGCATCGCCAGTCAAGCATGACTCCGCAACCATCGGTGCTAGCTTTCCGTACAGCTTGTCGTTCGCTTGCCCCTCAGCAATCGCTTTGCACTTGATGAGCAGGTCATAGCAGATCTCCTCAGACACAACGCTGTCGAACTTGTACGCTTCATGGGAGAGCACTTCCTGCCTCAGCCATTCGGCCGTGGTTGGGATCTTGCCGCTGGCCCTGAGGGAGATGAAGTCCAAGTACAGTTCGATACGTGAGAGAGTTTCCTTGGTTCCAGGCCTTTCGTTCACGTAGTCACGAACGAGGCCGACAAGGCCCTTCATCCCCAGAGTCGAATCGCCGTTAACAATTTGATCCATGGTGAATTCCTTCACGCAAGGGCGCGAGTCAAGCTTCTCGTCCCTATAAGCAAGATTAGTGGCTGGTAGGATCCAGACTAAGAATACACGTACCTAAGGTGACAATCCACACACTGTCTGAAATAAAACTTCTGGTTCTCAACCGCATTCCTCTTATGAGCACGATCCATGTTCTCATCGACTTTAGAGATTGGCATGTACAGATCCAGCTTCTTTGCAGCTGTAACAAGATGATAAGTTTCCCATCTGCTTCAGCCTAGAATATCTCACCGATTGTTTGCGCAAGGAGGATCATAAAGCTCGAGAAAGCGGCATTCTCAAAATCCGTTAAGCCCAGCTCCATGGTTCGGAATTCCACACGCCATTGGATCCTGCTTTGGGGTAAGCAAACTCAACCACAGACTGCGGTAATCTCACCCATGCGGGTTTGTCAAAGGAGGAGGCTTGAATCGCACGGAATTCCAGTTGGTGCTCCAGAGATTCTCCATGTGGTCTGTTTGAGTCTCGTTGTTGACGGAGAGTTTGTCTTCAAAGATGACCAACGGGTCCCTTACGAACAGGTGAGCAACGTGCCTAGCCATCTGGAGCAAACTTTCAGCATCGAGAAGAGGATTCAGAGCAGGAACACATACCCGGGAATCAATTCCTTGCGAGAGGAGATCTTCATAAGAGGTTTCGTCCATGGGAATCGCAACGTCGTTGAAGTGCTCCCGGTTCATGTCCGACTCAGAGATGTAGCAATCAATCGTGGAGTAACGTGACTTGGGAAGCACTTTGTTCTCCGAGGATTCTTTTGGTCCTCTTTCTTCGCGGGGACGATCATCTACAGATGCCGAGATGATATTCCACCTATCATGACACATCAGACAACAACAAAGAGCGTCATGCCATTCACTTCACCTTGCATCAATGTCGGCCAAAATTCCTTTCCAGATGGGACTTGCTGCGGTCATAGCCAACATGATAGGTCCAAGAACCGCTAGCTGGTCGTAAAGCAATCGGGCCTGAGAGACATCCGCGGATTGGAAAGTAACCTGCAGGCATCCTGCCCCCATACCGAACGCCATGGCATCCATGTAAATAGAGTTGTCCCCAAGCTGTGCAAGGATCTCATTGCCTCCCTCGTTATCAAGAATCTTCTTGGCTTGTGTTTCCATCGTTGACGCAGTATTCTTGTCCTGGAACGCAGGGACTGATATCAGGACCTTCTCTCCTCTGCGCTCCCTA
The DNA here is from genome assembly GCF_000315625.1 of Guillardia theta CCMP2712. Lineage (NCBI taxonomy): Eukaryota > Cryptophyceae > Pyrenomonadales > Geminigeraceae > Guillardia > Guillardia theta. The sequence goes on from NW_005434610.1 coordinate 306,827, forward strand.
ATGTTCCTCGTGAGAGTTGGAAACCTCGGATGAGGCTGAATGGAAGCATCAGGAATGTACATCGACTTGGAAACTTCTCCATTGGGATCTGGTTTCACGTCCTCCACTGTGAACGATTCGCATCCCAACCTCGGGAAGACGGGGAGGGTAAACACTTCTTGACCGTCGGTGAGCACGCTCAACAAAAGCTTCCTCCTGTTGGCCATGTTGTCCTGTACCCGCACGATCCCATCCAACGTTCCGTCATATGGAGCAGCTGGAGTTGCTTCAATCATCCAGTTTGCATACTCGGGATGCCAGATAGCCAGCTTTTCCTTGGCCATTACCTCTCCCTCGGAGTCATCCAGCGCCTCCTCGGAGATCGATTCCAGCTTCGCAATGACTTCTGGAGCAGAGAATGGCAATCTCGCACGCTTCTCGGTCTCTTCCATCTGGCAAACAAAAAATTCGACCTAAAAGAAGCATCGTTAGCGGAAACCTGGACGAACAACAAATCCACACCTCATCACCCCAAAGGAAGGGTGCATTGCTGTTATCCTTATACTTGTTGTAAGAGTTCACGAATTGGATTATTCCGTGTTGACGGATGTACTCAGCTTTCGATTTAGTGCTGCTCCAGGATAAGGGTTGTCCGACTGTCAAGAGACCCATGATGGGATACGTGAAAACTCAAGTAGTCCGAGCGAAAGAGATGAGCGAGAAAGCGAGGAAAGCGAGGAGGAGAGGAAATGAAGAGTGAGCTATTGAATAGAAAATAGATTTAAGGAGGGAAAGAACAGAGAGGAGAGGAGAGGAGGACGAGGAGAGGTGTCCGCAACGAAAGGAGGGAGGGAGGGAGCAGGAGCCTGGTTTGGCAGGCGAAAGACTTATACCCGCGTACAGTCGGGGGATGATGTGAAGGGGGTGGGGGGTGGAGGCTTGCATGAAAGTACACGGTGGGGTAAATGATTGCAGTTATTTGTAGGGTAGGGTGGTCTCTTAATGGATACTCCGGTACTTTTACGTTGAAATGCTGGTCTTAAAGAGGGTGGGGTGAAAGGTCAATCGGATACAAAATCAGAACTTGTGTGGGTAGGGGTACGGATGATAGGGGTGCTGGAGGGTAAGGGTTGTAAAATGATCGGGACAGGTAGGTAGTGTATTACTTGGGTAGGGTAGTAGAAGGTCTTCATTTCGTGATCCAAAAGCAACCAAAGTAGCAGCATGCCTGAGGGTAGGGTACAAACGAAGGGTGAACATACAAAAGAAGGGGTAGTTTCCGGAGCCAATAGGCTGTCGAGGAGGGGTAGCAATTGCGATGGGCTGGGTACAATTTGACCAGGGAGTCTGTAAAGGGGGTAGTGGTGGCTAAGGATTTTGAGTTTCATCAGCACCGAAGATTGCGATGAGCAAATGAAGGGGTGGGGTGTTGGATGTTTGTTGGGACCGGGTATACTTGAAGGCTTCAAGGGGGGTTCTAAAAGTAAAACTTCAGACCCATGGGATGCTTGCTGGGGAAAGAAGGGGTAGACCGTTCTGTACCTTTTAACACGTGTGGGGGGAGCAGTTTAATAATATGTGGGGTAGGGGGTGGCAATTATTTGAGTTAAGTCTTGAAAATATTGGGAATATTTTCATAATCTATGATCAAATTCACCTGATTTTCAAGTTGGATGTTTCCAGGTTCCAACGGGGGTGGAGGGTCATCTGAAAGGATAGGATTCGCGGGGGTCCCACACGTGACCTTCAACTAGCCCTATCTGTAAAGTACCTCGGGTAGGGTACTTCAAACGAGGTATCCGGGGGTAGGGGTGTAAATATAAAACATTGTTCTAGAGTCCCGTGCTGATGTAAAGAGGTCGCATTGGGGGGTCCTGACTGCTCTGTGACTCTAAATTTAGATACTTTTTTGGCTCTCGAGAGGGAGCTGACAAACCGTGATGTGGGGAATCACACAAATTTTAAAACTTTAAAAGTTCACTTTACCACACTCTCCCACGATCACGGACCGCAACAATCATCGCCCATCACTACCCCTTGATTCCTCTCAGTCAACGATCATCCTGAATGGTTCCATATTATAACGGTTTGTGCAAATTTGAGATACTTTCCCGAATTGTCACGGTGAATTGTTGAAATGATAAGTGAATAATTCCAACAGTTCATGAAATTAGGGTAACGGATTTCACAATCTAAGCATGGCAGGTACGACAGAAAGGGATGGTTGAGGATGCGAAGGGTGGGGTAGCTCTCTCATGCAGAGAACCTGGAAGATATGTTGTTTATTGGCATGCAAATGTGTTCTTTCTATGTGAACTCCCTTCAGTCCATCTTCCTCTTTGTAATACTGAGCCTTACCATCAGATCAGAGTCCAAGTAATGCACCATCGAACGATCTTCATCCTCCTACAAATGAGGTGGTTGATATTTTACTTACAACGCTTCTACACTAAAAGTTTGTCACGACCAGGAAACGAAGCCGCCTTCCAAGAAGAAGAGTGGGAGGGAAATATGGGAGGAATCCCAGAGACTAGAGGCGCAAGCAGCGCCTGTGCTGACCATGGGCAAGAAACCCATGTGCTCTGTGGGAGGATGCGGCTACTTTTCAGACGACGACAAATGACGCCGTCTGCTGGAAGCTTCGGGCCATGCTATGGTTCATTCTGGGGCACGAGTAGATGCAGCGGATAGCGCCTTGACATGTGCAGCAACGCTGGGAGAGGGATTATCATGCAGCCTCCTCCTCGCTCTCGTTCACACACCTGGTGGCCAGGGCCCCTGGCAGAGGGCTAACTGCAGATGCCATCACAGCGGAAGCTCGCCTCCGACTGTTACGTGGTGGGAGGGGAGCGGGCCTCTCCTGTAAACGAGTTCACAGGATGGAGCAGGAGAGCACTGGGACGGTATCACCACGTGGTAACCTCCTTCAAGAACCGAGACAAGCCGCCCGCTAGCACATCGCGCTGCCACTTTGCAGAGCTCTTCAGTGATCCAGGTGTAGTCTGCACGACGAGGACCCGTCAGACACCTCTGGCATGATTCAGTCTCTGCATAATGGTGCTCACCTTCTTCAGTCAGATGGGACATCCCAGAGTTTCCCTGTGCAAGGGTAAGCGTGCTCACCTTCTTCAGTCAGATGGGACATCCCAGAGTTTCCCTGTGCAAGGGTAAGCGTGTCAAGTCCCGTCAGGAGATCAGGAGAGGGATGCCTTGACGTCCTCCCAGTGACCATCGAAACCGGCCGAGACCATGACCAACTCCGGCGCGAACTGAGATAAAAGTTTCACAGCCGACAAGGCAGCGGAGGGGGGGGGCACCTGGACTAGCTGGGGGATCAGCTTCTCTGTGATGAGGGTGCGGAACTGGTGAGAGCTCTCCTCCTGCTGAGCTTTAGGGCCCTCGAAGCCGCAGGGTCAGCAGACCTTGCTCGAGGTCTTCTTGAGCGGAATGTTGACGATGTTGGGATAGCTATCGTCCTGTATGCAAACTCGTCACGCTGCTTGTATCCTTCCTCGCTGAGATTTTCACCTGACAGCCTCCGCTAGTATACAGCTCAAAGCTCGGGTTCGAGCCCATGAAGTAGTCATGGCTAGCAGAAGATTAAAGTCAGCACACTCCACACGATTCCTAGTCGTGTACTCACCTTGCCATACGAGGATAAAAATTTTCCGCGCAGAGATGTATGGAACAGAAGAACTGAGGGTCATTCAGTTGTCAGTAGTCAAACGTGAAGCAAGGAGCAATCATCGGATGCTTACCACGTTATCTGAGTCGCTATCGTCCAGCCATGGCTGAATACAAAGGTTAGGGAAGATGCTGCAAGCAGAAAGCAGTTGTGACGTCACCTTGTAGGATGGAAGGTCAATCTTCGACATAGGTCCGATCCTCTGGGCTGAAAGCAGGCGCAGGGATCACCAGGCAAGCGATCAAGGCAGAGAGACGATACAAAGGACTTGTGGCTTCAGCGATCTGATGATGGCGGCTGTGCCATCTCCGTTATGAATGTCAAAGTCGATGATCGCGATCTTCTTGATCTGATCCCTGTGTATTCCTCTCACTTCGACCCCTCCAAGATACTGTTGCAGCCCCACCTGTAGTTGTATTTGGCGTACGCTGCACCGATTGCGATTGAGTTCATAAGGCAGAAGCCCTGAGAAAGAGAAGGTCTGCCGTCCGGCGTGTATACCAGACCGCGTGGACCCGCGTGATGCCCAGGGGGTCGTGCTGCTCGTGGCAGGAAAGGGCCCAACCATAGTGTAAAGGAAGAGGAGGAGGAGGAGAGGTGGGTGGCGGGGGGGGAAGAGGAAGAAGAGGAGGAGAGGAGGAGAGGAGGAGGGGTGGAAGGGAGGAGGAGGAGGAGGAGGAGTGAGAAGGTCTCAACATGAAACAGGAATCATTCACCTGCAACGAATGCATTCTTGCAATGTCCCTGCATCACCCTGTCGATGGCCTTGCAAACAGCCCCGGCTGAACATCGCATCACAAGGAGTGTATACGACTACACGTGAGTCATACACACCTGCCATGGCTGCAACCTGATACGACTGCTGAGAGAAGGAGGTGTCCGAAGGATGTCCCGGGGGCTCAAGGGTCCTGCTGAGAAGGTCTCGGTCCTTGTGGGCGTTCGCTTCGCCTTTCAAAGCGCAAAGTTTGCGGAGTTGGCAGATGTATTCCCATTCATGTACTCGCAGAATGTCGGAGATGGAAGCTTCCTGTACGTGCTCCTCAAAGTGAATCTCGTCCGCGTCTTCACTGCCAGTCCGAAGAACTCCCTTCTGTCCCATGAGACTCTCCACCCGCTCGGGACACTCTTGGCACCCCTTAGCAGTTTGATGCTTGTAGAAAACTTGATCGAAAACAATCAGAGTGGCTTTTCCACCAGAATCATTGACATTCTGCTCAGTCTTGACCTTGATGTCATCATCAACCTTAAGCCTCTGATGGCTCGACTCTTCCTCACACAGTTGTGCTGTTGCCTGCTCAGTTGGTCTGCACAACGATCCTTGATGAAAATCGTTGTCGAGCTCTTTGCTGATGCACAATGTGTTTTCTTCACTAATTGCATTGAGAAATTGTTTTGTGACATCTCTTCCTCTGTAGAAATCTTCGTCCTCTCGTGCCAACTGACCTTGATGGTTGACTTCAATTTCATCTTGCACGTTTGTCGCGGGAACAATTGCCGGCTCGTCGGGAGGAAACAAACAGTTGACATTAATCTTGTTCTGACTATCTTGAACAGGACTTTGATAGTTCTCATCCAAGAATACAAGGCTGTCAGAGCTCACATCTTGCGGGGACTTAGAGTTGGCGAGCTTTGGTATGACTATCCCATTCATCACTCTGAGGGGTTCTCTTTCATCTGACGACCCTGTACATGTTCATCATAAAAGAAATCATGGTAGTTTGATGAGTCAATGATGCGACGCACCTTTCTCATGCTTCGTCCCCTCATCGTCGTTCTCGACTCGCATGCTTCCAAAGAACTCACTGATCGAATCTATGCTCCAACCTTTCGGCATTCTGTTGAGAGCGATCAAGCTAGAGAGATATCAGATTGTCCTGTCAAACAAATCTCGTTAGAAGTCACTTCCACTCCTCCCCTTCACCTCCTACACCCTCCTTGAACGCACCTCGCACCCGCGGCACCGTTCCCTTGCGCTGTGCGAGGAAAGGCGTGTAGGAATCAAATTCAAAACGGTTCACAGCTTTTACTGAATTGCTCGGGCCCGGCGCACCGAATTGCTCGGGCCCGGCGCCGCACCGGCCCGGCGGGCCCCGGCGCCGCGGGCCTCGGACGGTGACGAGAGTTTCACTCAGGCCAACTTCCAGACTCAGACCAGCGACGGTTTCCTCCATCTGGGACAGGCCAACTCTTTCAGTGAAATAGTAGAATTTGAAGTTGAAACAGAAGTGTATGAGGGGAAAGAGTCACATCAAGATTTTCTCAGGTCCTCATTAGACTTCGAGCAGTCCAAACCACAAATAAGTTCCGAGGCAGTAGAAGTTCACGATCGGACTATCGCATGTTAGCTTGCCTTTATCAAGTAGAATTGACGGTTTCAATAAACTCTCAGTAAACTTGAAGCACCCTAAAGATCCCGCTTCAACTGGGTTAGATCAGCGATGTACTTTCTGACATGGGACCCCCTATCTCTCCCAAGTACTTCAGCGCCTCTACATGCTCCCCTTGGCTCGCCAAGAGCGCGCATGTCCTCCCGTCCTTGTCCGTCCGAGCAAATAGCTCCGAGCCCCCTACCTCCCTCAGATATCGAAGAGCCTCGACATGCCCTCCTTGGCTCGCCTCATGTGCGCATGTCGTCCCGTTGTTGTCCGACTTCGTCAGCAGCTCCCGGCCCCCTACCTCCTTCAAGTACCTCAGCACCTCTACATGCCCTCCCGCACTCGCCCAGTGCGCGCATGTTCTACCCTCGTTATCCGTTTGAGCAAGCAGCTCCGGGCCCCCTACCTCTCCCAAGTACCGTAGAGCCTCTACATGCCCTGCCATGGTGATAAAGTGCGCGCATGTCCTCCCGTCCTTGTCCGTCTGCGCCAGCAGCTCCCGGCCCCCTACCTCCCCCAAGTAACGTAGAGCCGCTACATCCCACACTCCGCTCGCCATGTGCGCGCATGTCGTCCCGTCCTTGTCCGTCTGCGCCAGCAGCTCCCTGCCCCCTGCCTCCCCCAAGTACCGTAGAGCCGCTACATGCCCTCCCACGCTCGCCATGTGCGCGCATGTCGTCCCGTCCTTGTCTGTCTGCGCCAGCAGCTCCCGGCCCCCTACCTCCCCCAAGTACCGTAGAGCCTCTACATGCCCTCCCACGCTCGCCCAGTGCGCGCATGTCGTCCCGTTGTTATCTGTCTGTATCAGAAGCTCCCGGCCCCCTGCCTCCTTCAGATACCGTAGAGCCTCTACATGCCCTCCTCCACTTGCCATGTGCGCGCATGTCATGCCGTTGTTGTCCGTTTGCGCAAGCAGCTCCGGGCCCCCTACCTCCCCCAAGTACCTCAGCGCCTCGACATGGCCCCCTTGGCTCGCCAAGAGCGAGCATGTCCAGCTGTCGTTGTCTGTTTGCGACAGTAGCTCCCGGCCCCCTACTTCCCCCAAGTACCTCAGCGCTTCTACATGCCCCCCTTGGCTTGCCGCATGCGCGCATGTCGTCCCGTTGCTGTCGGGCTGAGCCAGCAGCTCCGGCCCCCCTACCTCTTCCAAGTACCTCAGCGCCTCTACATCTCCTGCTGCGCTTGCCGCATGCGCGCAGGTCCTCCCGTCGTTGTCTGTCTGCGCCAGCAGCTCCCGGCCCCCTACCTCCCCCAAGTACCTCAGCGCTTCTACATGCCCTCCTTGGCTCGCCTCATGTGCGCATGTTCTCCCCTCGTTGTCGGGCTGCGCCAGCAGCTCCCTGCCCCCTGCCTCCCCTAGATACCGTAGAGCCTCTACATGCCCTCCCTCGCCCGCCGCATGCGCGCAGGTCCTCCCGTCGTTGTCTGTCTGTGCAAGCAGCTCCGGGCCCCCTACCTCCCCCAAGTACCTCAGCGCCTCTACATGCCCCCCTTGGCTTGCCTCGTGTGCACATGTTATGCCCTCGTTGTCAGGCTGCGCCAATAGCTCTGAGCCCCCTACCTCCCCCAAGTACCGTAGAGCCTCTACATGGCCCCCTTGGCTCGCCGAGTGCGCGCATGTCGTCCCGTTGTTGTCAGGCTGAGCGAGTAGCTCCGGGCCCCCTACCTCCTTCAGATACCTCAGCGCCTCTACATGCCCTCCTCCACTCGCCGAGTGCGCGCATGTCCTCCCGTTGTTGTCTGGTTGTGCAAGCAGCTCCCTCCCGCCTACCTCTCCCAGATACCGTAGCGCCGCGACATGCCCTCCTCTACTCGCCGCATGCGCGCTTGTGTTTCCATTACAGTTTCCGGCCGACAAATTGGCGTCAAGTCTGATCAGAACTTCCATGCAATGTATGTATCCTTGTCGAGCTGCCACGTGTAATGGCGTGTCTCCGTTGCTCAAGGTCTCCGTCACTTTCCCTCCTGCCCGGCAGATCATCGGGATCATGTCTGCCTGCCCTTTCCTCACGGCAGTGAAGATCGGAGACTCCACCTCCGAGTCTTGTTGACCTCGCCAGATCCCTTGCATCTTGCAGAACTGCTCCGCAAGCCTCCGCCCGTCTTGTTCACTTGGATCGCTCTGAGCTCTGCAATGCAAATCTGATATCTTCCTCATGTACAGATCTTTCATCTTCTCTGCTGCTAGAGCATCACACATGAAGTCTCCGGTACCATCAAGCCAGTAGTTTATCTTGTTCATCGCCATCTCCTTCAGTCTTGTCGCTTCTCCCATGGCTTGTACGTAGTTGTCGTCGTCATTGTACCAAGCCTCGGCTCGCTCCTTGTATCCCCTTACGACTTCTTCACACTCTCGTTCGATAGACTCGTGCAGTCCATGATGACGATTCAACATTACATCTAATGGCGCGTTTGCCATCCTGTCTTTCACTCGCTGCGACTGCATCATATCCTCCAGGTCTCGCCCGATCTCTTCCTCCACGTTCTCCAGCAGCGCCATGAACAGCTGCTTCCGCTTCCCCAGAGTCTCCTCTATCGTCGAGCACGTCAAGTTCGCGTTGATCTTCAGCGGCACCACTTGCACCAGCATCCCGTCTATCTCTTCCACCCGCGGCTGCTTCATCACCTCCAGGTACGACAGCGGCGGATACAAGATCTCCTTCTCCTCGGGGTACTGCGACAGCAGCTCCACATCCGCTCCCCGGTCGATGGCCCCGCAGCTGATCTCGAAAAGCGTCGGCAGCGAGCCCTCCTTGGCGTACTGCAGCGCCACCTGCCTGTCTGTCGACGTGCTGAGCATCCCGTACTCCACCCCCCCTGACACCCCTCGCGCGTCCTCTTCCACGAACCTCGCCGGCATCCGCACGCCCTTGAGCCCCCGGTACACAACCCTCGACGAGGGCAGCCTCGTGGTCTTGGACAGCTTGATCACCCCGCTCACAACGCAGTGGAGGGTCGTGACGTACTTGTTGACCTTGTGCGACTGCGGAAGTCGAAGAACCGCATTGTACTTGTAGTACATGGGGCCTGTCAATGTGTCTGTCAGCTCACGTCGCACGTTCAAAGCTCTAAAAGCGTCCCATGCTGTACCTGTGTAGAGCAGCAGCGCGACGACTTCCTCCTTCCTTAGCCCTGCTTCCTTGACTCGCTCCTCTGCCATCACGCACTCCACGTCGCGGATGCGTCTGTTTTCCTTCGAGAGCTGCTGCCGCATGCTCGGGTTTGTCACGGCCTCCCACTCACGTTTAGGGTTCGTGACCTCGTTGTGGTTGGGCGGAGTGAACGGCTCCTCCGAGTCCTTCCTATGGCAGTGCTCGTCCTCTAGCCCCTTCCATAGGTCTGTGCTGGGCAGCCCGATACGCTCGATGAGGCCCCCGTGAAACTCCTCCAGCCTCCCGAAGATAGCTTCCTCCCCTTCCTCCATTGAGAACTTCGCGTTCCCTCCCTCTGACCTCCTCCATGACCTGCTCGCCACTGCTACTCCTCCTCCTCTTGCTCCTCTCGCTCCTGTTGCTGTCGGTACCTGGACGCCTTCTAGCACGTCTGCTATGCGTCTACCGCACGCCTCTTTCGTCTCCCTCTCTAGCAGCCCTGACAAGGGAGAGCTCTGGCTGCCCCCACTGATCTGCTCTGCGATCCTCCGCAGCACTTTAGGACGAGCGAGCATGTCCTGCTTGCACGCGAGCTCCCACTCTCTCGCGATCTTTCTCTCGTACTCGTCGACACTACTGCACGTCTCAGCAAGACGCATAAGGAGTTCGGCCGGCAGGTTAAGACCCCGGCAGAGCTCGCTCGCTTCCGCGTGACCTGCCGTCATGTCCGAGTCTTGGGAGTGATTGTGGTAGAAGACTTGAAGCGTGTCGCGCATGTCAGGAGGAAGCGTCCACCGACATAAGTCCAACGATGGCAAGTCCTCGCCTTCCTTCGCGTTGCCTGACTCCGGGATTGAAACTTTTTCAAGTTCATGCAGCAGCTGTAAATCGATCTCAACGTCTGTTTCAGCCTTTTCCGTTTGACTGCTCCCAGCTTCTTTCCCTTGTTTTCCTTCACTTTCAGTTCTCTCCTTCAGCTCGTCGATCTCATCCGACTGTTGTAGTGGTTGCTTTGCTTCTTGTCGCACCTCCCCTCCCTCGAGCCTTCCCACTACCATCCTCTTCTCGTGATGTAGCGTAGCTGCCTCTTCTTCCTCTGGCTTTCGCTTCTCCTGATTTTCTCTGTTGGCGGTCAGCAGGCTGTCTGGGGTAAGAGTCTCCTGCAGCGTTTTGTGATCATCCCCTTCATGTGCATGTCCATGCTCTATCTGATGCTCTATCGTTTCTTGTGCTGACGTCATCATTTCTTCTTCACTGGCCTTCTTGTGCCGACGCTTCCTCCTTTCATCTAGAATATCCAATCCCACCTGCCCTGATAGGTCACACACTCATAGCTCACAGCAACACAATACATCCAGCCCTAGACTAGAAGAAGCCGAAGCTACAGACGAGTCACCGGTCGTCAGTCTTCTTCGCTTCTTGCTCTCACCTGCGCATGGCTTAAAGGATAGTCTGTTTCTCTAGTGTACCTCTACCTTCCTGCAAAAACGCCTCGAAGCTTCGAAAACCTCCAGGTCTCTCATACTCCTGCACCCGTCGGAAGCCGTTTCTCAGCTCTTCGCTCCAGTGCTCCTCGCACTCCATCCAGTCTGTCCTGTACCCGTCGCTCCTCACGACCCAGCCAGTGCTGCTGATCCATGTCCTCCAGCCCTCAAGCTCGTGTCTGTGTTTCCCTTGCTTGCTGTGATAGTACTCGAGTAGACAACAGTGCAAGAATACGCTGCTCAGCTTGGTCATCTTCAGCATCATGACATAGCTTCCGACCTCCACGGCTTTTTCCAGCACATAGAAGTAGAACGAAGGATACTGACCCTCTCCAGGCATTATCTCTTCTCGAAGATGCTCCTCTATTTTATCCATCGCATCCTCCCATGATACCATCGAGTCAAAGCATCTATCGACCACCTTGCTCCAGATCTCCAATGCTTCATCTAGCTCATCTGGGTCCGTTATCACTTTGCGTATTTCCTTGCTAATCGTGTATTCCAGAATTGCAATGAGCAGTTTGTCGTCAGATATGCTGCGACCTGTCTGATTTGCCTTCCATGCATCGAAGGACGGCGACGAGATCTTGTTTCGACCAATGTACTCCAGCACAAGCTCAACAAGCTCGGGCCCTACTAGGTTTTTGTTCACCTTTGTCAGAAAATTCCCCAGCAGCCTCCGGGTAGAGAACCTCGTGTCTTCATATCGCAGGAAGTACATCAGAACGATTGAGCACACCCTCCACCGCGGACTATCCGCTCGCTGCTCTCTAAGGAAATACTTCACCGCCTTGATGGTCCTTTCTCTGAAAGACTTGGCGTCTTCAGGGCTGTAAGCCAACACATAAGTATCCGCCTTTGACGTGTCTGTATGGGTAGGAGTGCTTGATGCCAAGTCCTTCGCAGCTTGAAGCAGCCCAGCTGTACTGCTCTTGATGTCTCTCAAGGGCTCGCCATCTCTCACCAGGTAGAAACCATCCGGGATGGCTTGGATTTGCATAAAAACACAAGGTTGTTTCCCTTCACAACTTCTTGCACAAGATAGCAAAACATTGTCAAGAGGCCTATTGCAAGCAAACATCCCCAAGTCAGGATCGAGGAGCGACTGAAACAAGATTGAGTCATCGCTTGCTGTCTTGCCCTTGCCGCATGTCAGCAAGAGAGTCCAATGCTCAGGAAGCGCTTTCACTTCCGGATCCTGCGGCACACCCTCTTTCACTCCCTCGATCTTGTCTCGACACGCGTCAATCACAACGAGCACCCTCGGATGAAACGTAGATATATCTCGTTCAAAGTCCCTGAAGACCTTGAAAACCTCCTTCAAGGACAGCATCTCATCATGTATCTGGCGATAAGATAACCCTCTCACTTCCTCAACCTCCGTTGGTACCAACATCTGGTCATGGCTCACCGGCTCATAGAGCCCATGTCCCGCATAGAAGAAGATCAACAGCTCCGGACACGCTTGCTCGAGCTGTTTGAGACTCCTCCTCAAGTACTTCTTCATGTCAGACGGATTCCTGGGGTTTGAGCTCAACACAGAGTGTGACTGCGGGAGTGAGCAGAGCTTGTCATGCAGCTCCTTCGCATCCTGCACGGCCTTCGCAAGCGGCTTGAGCTCACCCTGGTAGTCGTTGAGCCCCATGCACAGCCCGTACACCCGAGGATGCTCCAGGAAGATCAAGTCTGCCTCGAATCTCCGCTCCGTCCGACTATCCACGAAGCTCTGGGAGCGATACCTCGACTGACCTGACAGAGCGCTAGCAACATCTCAAGTCACTTCCATGCTCTCCTCTCAAACCCTCTTCATCAGTCTATGCCTCTACCTGTTTCGCTTGGAGAAGCTTTCGTCGGCTCTCCCTCCCTCAAGAGCAAGCTCCATGACGCACTTGACTTGCTCCCGTGCGTGCTCGTCTTCATCGCCTCCTCCCTCACCAAACAAGACGGCATCATCGGACTTTCGTATCTCTTGTCTCATGTTGCTGTGAGGGCTTGTCATTCGTCTCCTCTCCACCGCTTTCATCCTAGCACAAGTCAAGCTCCGGCCTTTCGCCCGGCCTGAGGCAGCCTCGTCCTCGCTACGATCTCCCCACCTCTCTGAGGTCATGACGTGTAGGCAGAGCTCGTCTTCCGGCCGCTCCTCCTCTCTGAAGCAGAAGAGCCGCTGCAGGAATGAGTCTTGGCCCTCCAGGTCGATGATGCTGATGAGGCGGATGCTCTTTCGTTCCATGCCCGTAGAGAGCTTGTCTAGTAAGCGCTCGCTCGGAGAGACGGAACTGCTGCTCCATGCTTGGATGTCTGAGAAGTTGTTGACAAGAGAATCAAACCTCTTCTGCACGTACTCCTGCATTCGACTTTTCTTTCTTCCCCTCTGTACAGTTGTTATCCTACTTTCCTTCTTCTTCTTCTGCCTTCTTCCCACCTGAGAGGGGAGAGAGGAGCATCCTCCCTATCATCCTTCACCTGTTGCTTTCCTCTCCTCTCTCTCCGCTCTCTCGCCTCCCTCCTCTCCCTATCCTCTCGCCTCCCCTCCCCTCCCCTCTCCTTCGCTCCCAGCTACTCTGCGCTTTGCTGTCCTGCAGGCACTAGCCAGGCCATCCTGGTGTCCAAGTTGCTGTCTTCAGATATTTATTATTCATTTCCCGAGGCGAGCTCAGTACACTATCACTCGAGTGTACTGACCGGCCATGATAACTGATTTCTTGCTACTACTTCATTCATTCATTGATCTTTAACTTAACTTTGAGTAAAAGATTATGGTGTAAGGTATCCGTGCGAATTTGACCTTGCAACTACAACTTGACTGACAGCGGCAGAGCTTGAACGCAGCAGATGATTGCAAGTTTGAACTCTGACTATTACCGATGTCACTGACTTGCAGCAGCATAAAGTTTTCCAGTGTTGATGAGCAGGTGCGTTTCGTGATGGTTGTAGTGTACGACATCGTTCAGCAACTGCATTATACATAGCACATACCATAAAATGATAAGGATAAGTTTCAAGGTTCTGTCGTAGGATGTTTTCAACAAGTTTGACGCCTCAAAAACACAAACATCTTCACCCTTTGAAAGGAGAGTTGCTGGTTCCTCAATCGTATCGCTCCTCTGAACAAGTTTCCTGCTCAGGAGTTTCTCCACAGCAGCACATGTTTCTTGGAGCATCAGACCAAACTATCAACGTGAAGAACAGGTACTCGTCTTCCTTCCTGATGGCAGGACGGCCTGAGGCGTCTGACCTTGCCCAATCGAGTACCAAGTTATCTAAGAGAAATTTCGTGAACTTGCAGCATCCCATGCCTACCAAGAGGAAGTAGACGGGTGCGAGCAGCATGCTGTAGATATATGATGATAAATTTCCAATGAAGTAATTGATGATGTACTGGATCAGCAACGTCTCGACCAGAGTTTTCGTCTCTGTTGTGCAGCGGCAATTGTCAAGTTCAGCTGCAAAGCTAGGGGCCCGATCCACAAGACATCCGAACTGTAGCAATGTCGAGCAATTTTGATTGTTGATGAGCGTAGGCTTTGTCGTGGCACTGTTCCATGTCGCAGTCATGCAAGTTAAGCGTCCAGCTCCTGGCTGACCCCCAGCTGCCCAGGCGTTTAGCCCAAAGGTCGCGATGCCAAAGCGGGGAAGATGCTGATTCATGATCTTGGTAGCCATCTGGTACTCAGAGCTTTGGTTGTAGAGGGGCAGGCGACCTCCCAGCTTCGCGCAGAAGTTCGCAGCTTCCATCTGAGTTTTTGATTCACACACGAAGATGATGGTGCCTTTGGAAGACCCAGCTGGAGCGAGCATCTGACTCGACATGGCCTGCGCAACTAGTTGGGGCTGAGAGAACACATATTGTTTGCAATAAAATGCATCTGCGATAAAGGTCACTCCAAAGAAGCATGAGATCGCCCACAGAGCAACCGCCAGCAAGTTTCCGCTCTTCCTCAGACATCGCATACAGCATCCCCCTTCGTCTGCCTTCGCTTTGAAGATCCTCTTCAAGAGCTCGGTCAGCATGAGAGCCTTGAGAATTGGGTTCAACAACGCGCCCATCATTTTCTTGGCGTACCACTCGGTTGGCAATTGGACCGTCATCAGAAACGCGGAATTGGTCAGAGAAACCAGGACTACATTGACCAGAACCATTAATCGTTCCCTCCTAGAGTACGCGTCGCACACCTCAGGGCGAGCAAAGAAAGGAGAGTACTCGTCGCTATCCTGTAAGTGACGGTGAATTCCCCTTAAGATGTTGATCGGGCTGTAAAACTGCCCTAGGAAGGTGCACAGTCCTATTGGACGCTCGTCGTCAGCATTGCTGTAGCTGGACATCCCTCCTGCCTCCTTCTGGAACTTTGAATTTTGTGAGATGCTGTTCGCCCGTTGTGACTTGAACGAGTTCATCTCTTGCTCCTGGGGTAGGTCCTGGGGAAAGTCCTGGGGCAGGTCCTCAGGAAAGTCCGTGGGCTGCCGTTGAATCCATGAATTATCAACATGATGGTTCGCAGAGTAGCCCATCACGAGCTCAGAACCACCATCCTGACAATACAACGACATCTCTTGCTCGATATCTGCTGAGTATTGTGGTACAACCCTTGAGGATCTCTTATTCTGTGACGTGTGATGTGGAAACATCGCAAGATTCAGTAGAAAGATGGTGATGTGCCGATATTCCTCCTGCTCGATAGATTTGTGCACTGCAAGGTTCAGCTGGCGGGGTACTACCCTACAACTTAACTCTTGCGAGAAGGCCAAGCAGGGGGCCCAATGATCACCCAGTCCGTGGTTAAAATGACCCTACCCTCTCATGATGTCTTTTTTACGAGTCTGTACCGGTCAAGTTACCTCAGTGGGGTCGCCTACTACTACCCTACCGGAGGCTGGCTGCACTGCTGAATGTCGCTGCTAGGCTACCGTACCGATCTGCCCGGCTCACCCCCGGGAGCCTCGGAGTCCCCACCTGGATTAGACCAGGGGGGGGCACGGTGGGTGGGTACGGTAGTATCTTTATTTGTGCAGGGGCCTGGGGGCCGCGACGTGTAGTAACGAGCGCCGTGAGGAGTCACGGCGACCGTCCGACAACTTTTACAGAACAAGAATAAGGTATCAGTTAAGTTTGGGGGACTCCGGGACAGCAGTTGGCAGGATTAGGTTTGGTTCTCGCTGTCTTTTCTCTCAGTCTCGCCGTATGGCCTGTGCGACAGTAGGGTCAACTCATGATTGTCCTGGTACTGATTTTTGAGTTAACTTTGAGTAAAGGGGTCAAGAACAAGGCCCGTTAAAAGCCTCCGACCGCGACGGTTCCGAGTTCCTAGCTCACAGAGCCGCTGAATACCTTGAAAAGAATTTGATATTTTCAAGTTAAATTGCAAACAGTAAGAGTATTTTTGGAGGAAGATACCGAATCTTCATTTCAAATCATGGCAGGGCATGCGCTGGGGATGGGATCGTCAGACTCTGACGCACTTTTAAAGCGGCGCGAACCCGAATGTGTAGGCAACATCTAAGCATCGAGAAACATCTCTCAATCTCGCGGAGTATAACCGCCACTCTGCTTGCGTGAGTGCTTTGTTGGAGAGTTGTGTAGCAGTTGGGGGCGTTCAGATGTTATTTAATGATGACGGAAAATACTCTGAAAACCCAATCAACAATCAACTAAGATGGATAGAAAATACGGATGGAAAAAATTACGTTGATATGTTGCGTATGGTGCATGCTGAGTTGAAAGGCATGCAAGTATGCGAGATGTTGTCTTTCTTGAAGACCTACAAATCAAGAATGTCAACATTTGGCACATACATTCAGCTATCGGAGCCAACCTTCACCGATCAACTACGGGAATTTAGACGCAAAATAAAAATGTCGAAAGGGATCTTGGACAATTTCAATTCGCGAAGTTCAGAAGCAGTCATTATCGAAGAATATGGGACAATGGTGATTACAGCTGGCAAAAGCCAGTTGAAAGACGGTCTGCAACCAGGAGACCGTGTTCAGTTTGAAATAGAAGAGATTGATGGAAGGTTAACGGCTCTCAAGGTCACGAAGGCTCATGAAAGCGACCATTCGTCCGATGAAGTTTTGCTATGCACCCGGGGTCACTATCGCCCTCGTTATGGCCTTCATAAGCCTGAGATTGTCCCTCCTGAATTGCTCATGATGAGTAAAGATGAAGCTGAGAAAGTTATCGAGCTCACAAATCAAATCAAGCAGTCGACACATCAACCATATCAAAATCAACAAGATTTTGAGATTCCGTTTATGGACAAGTCCTATGCAGTCAAGAGAGTAAAAGACAAGCTTCCTCCACCTGATTCTTTCTTCAAAACCTCAAGATTTCATTCATCAAATGTGCTTGAAGCTTCAGGAGAGCTCCAACAGATGAGGTTTTCCCTCCATATAACAACCCAGCATCAAAGACCGTCTGATTTCTGTGCAGGCAGCAGATGGCAGAAAAGGCTGTCAAGGTAAGTCAGTTGACGGACTTCGCATGATCGTCGTCACGTTTGCTATGCGCAGGGTTGGAGAGCTCACACAGCAAAGACTGCCCTGACCTCAACAGTCATCCCCGCCCTCCGAGATAAGGTCAAGCCAGAGATGTGCTCAGTAGAATTCGCCAAGATGTACGAGATGCTTTCCGCTTACCAACTCATTCGTAGCCCAGCAGACCATGGAAAGTTTGTCTCGTTGCATCTTTGTGAAGCTCCAGGAGCATTTGTCTCAGCAACACATCATTATATTCAAAGCAAACTCACAGGGACCCGATGGGATTGGGTCGCTTCTTCTCTTAATCCTCACTTCGAAGGGAACGGCACGAAAGACATGGTATCCAACAAGCCTTATTGGCGATCATTGCTGACATGTGTTACATTCTAGATCACCGAGGACATCTTGATCAACGAGACGGGACATCACTGGTACTTCGGCCCTGACAACAGCGGCGACGTGCGGCTTCGTGAGAATATTGAAGGGATATGGGAGATGCTGAGTCGCAGAGGCACGGTAATGCTGGTGACTGCTGATGGCTGCAGTGGCGACACGTTAGAACTCGAGGAGCATCAGGACATTGACCACCAGCTGCAGTTCTGTGAAGCTGTGACAGCGATGGGATCGTTAAGCGAGGGAGGACACTTTGTCCTCAAGATGTCAAACCTCTGCGATCACGCGAGCGTCTGTCTGGTTTATCTTCTCTCCTCCTTCTTCAAGCAGACGTCTATCTGCAAGCCAACCATGAGCGACTCGAGCGGCTGCGAGACTTACCTGGTGTGCCAGGGGTTTGAGGGCATACCAGCAGAATACTTGTATGCTCTGCTAGCTCGTACCGGCGAGTCCTGGCCGTGCGGTGAAGATGGGTCAGAGCTTGCAATGATGGCGAAGGATGACATGGATGCCTCGTGGATCGATCACTTCATGCTCGGTGCGAAATATTTCACTGAGCTTCAAGCGGCTGATATCAGAAGAAACCTGAGACTGTTTGAATACTTCCCTGACAGCGAGTCTTGCCGTATTGATCTAGCAAGGAAACTGATCGCACATGAGTGGATGCGAAGGTTCGGCATATCTGCCATCGATGAAAGGGAGCGACTCATGAGGATGGGAAACGTCAATCTCCTGGTAGACTTTATTATGAACGTCCAGCTTCCAAAATATCGGACCCCTCCTCACAGCGTCACATTGTTGGGCACCAACGTGCCGGTTGAAAGATGCCACCTGAAAATTTTCATCAAAGCAAGGGTTCAGGGTTCGGACAGTTTTGCTCCTGTCATCGTTGTCGATGGGTCGAATCTCAAGTCCCTTCACTCACAAGTGGATCATGAAAGAGCCTATCAAGACTGTTATCGCCTTTTCCTGAGGCTCTGGAAGGACCTTCTAGTTGGATGCGGCCATGATCAACAAGCGAAGATCATCTTTGTCTTTGATGGTGTTCCAGATGCAGAAGATGCCGGTCAAGAAAAACATTTCTGTAAGTTCAAATACATCCAAGAGCTGTCTCAGAATGTCAAAGTTACTTCGACGGCACAAAAAAACAGGGAAAGCCTGTTGGAATCATTGAGTATCGGTGACACAAAAGCTGATGTGATGATGAAGAAACGAGTGATGGTAGGAGCCATTGAAAGTCTCAGAAGGAAGACTGGAGCTCGATTGGAAATGTATCACTCAGGCTCTAGAGAACTTCAGAATGCCGACAACGTAGTTTTGTTGTTCGCCCACAAGCACAATGCTGCACTCATATGGTCTGGAGATAAAGACTTCTTGTTCATGGACGTCGCTGTTATGACCGACTTTGACTGTTCAGGAGCTGCTGCCATCGTCTTACCTAGTACCGTCAAGACCACATTCAACGTTCAGCACAGGAATCATCTCTATGCTCTAGGAAATATCCAAGGGAACGACAGTTACATGTTGAAGCATACAAGGAAAAAGAAGCAAGAAGAAGCTACATATTGGAACACACGTAGCCTCGATCTTTTTGAAGATGCGTTCAAAACTTCAGTACCTTGGTCGCAAGTGCAGAGCAAATATGATGAAATACTGAACTCCCTTCGAGAAAAGGTGAAGTCTCTGGCAAAAATTTGGCAAGGAATCGGAGAAAAACTTCATCTTGATCGTTGCCTGTCAGAGGAAAAAGACAGCCCCACCTCTCACAACAGGTTTCTTGCCGACATCATTCAGCGCCATGCTTCAAGGAACGATGATCAACACGATGATTATCGACAGTTGGAGCTCGCAGTCGCTGAGCTGAGCCTACTGGTGAATGAAGTCGCGCTGGCTCGAACAGCGCGAGGGCTCTTGCCCGATGACTCAAGCGACATGCCACTGACTCCTCACGTGCTTACGAGCAAGTGTAGTGGAGATGTATTTGAGATCTTGAAAGAGAACATGAAACAGTCTTATTGTCTTAAGCTTCAGAAAGTCTTTGTTATCAGTTCTTCAAGTGATACGAACCTTGCAAGCGAGCGAGCAATCACGAACTTCATAGAGGCTTTTCTTAGGTATGGTATTGAGAATCGTCTTTTCAGCTTGGCATCGGCTCGTCACTTCTGGTGGCCCACCAACAGCTTTCAGCCGATTGAAAGAGAAGAGAGTCAAAGTTTCCTAGGCTGGACATTCTCAATCAGGACGAGACTGTACGCTTGGATGTTCAGGCACGCTGAAGACGACCTTTACATCGAGGAGGAGCGTTTCTGTGGTAAGAAGAAGTTCAACATACAAGGCATACGGGAAGATAGTCGCAAGTTTCTTGATCTCGTCGACAGTCATCGTCTTCCTTCAGTCACCGACGTATGGAGCAGCGACGATTGGACGCTGAAAGAAAGACTGACAGTCGCACATCTGATCCTTACAGGCGAATACCCGCAGAAAGACCTGAATGTTTACATTGCCGCCGCCGATGATCTATGGCTCTACTGGCATGACGTGGCGAAGGAGCTCACGACAAGTATGCTGGAAGATCATCCAAAGGTGACTCACACTGCTAGTTGTTTTGATCTGCCTGTGATGTTGTCACGCTCTGCTGCTAGTGATCCTTTCGATGACTAATTGTTCTCTTTACACGCAGAAGGAATCCATCATCAGGGAGATCGATTGTTTCATTTCATCAACATCCTCCTTGTCCAAGGCTTACAGCACTGAGGCACTAGTCGACACATATTCCTGGCTGCAAGTCATACTTTACCATGTCTTCTTTTTCGTGTCGGGGATGTGCAGAATTGAAATGCCTGAGCAGATCAGGTTGCACATCCCAACCTTCAATCACAGAAAAGTCAAACGTCTGCATGAGAGGTCAAGCTTGGTGAATTTTCCTTACGATGAAGGAAATGATGTCAATTGGGAGTGGTATGAGGTTGATGAACAACCATCAAAGCGACACAAGGCTGAAGTTAAGTACAAGATGGAGGACACGAGCATGTCTATTTGCCAGAAAGCATCTAGACATGGTGGCAAGAGAGGAAGGCTTCAAGCCAAACCAGTCGAAGCTTTCCCGGGATCATTCAAGCAATCAAAAGCGAATACAGGGAGGTCGCAGAGGGATTAAAAAGGTATGAACAAGGTAGGCGAGCGAGCTTGGAGAAAAGTTAGCGCCAGGATTTCCTTCTGAACCTTTCAAGTCCAGACCTCGCAAGTGAACCTCGTAGTCCATCGAGTCTGATGGAAGTGTCAAGTATGTCATTATGGGAGGGTGTGCAAGCAAGACATGGCGAGCGAAAGGACAATTGATTGACTGGGTTGTGCTTGTCAAGAACATTTATTAGCTAAACGACACAAAACATAAAATTTCAAAATTCTAAATTTTCCGTCGAAATTATGGATCATTGAAGACCCACACGCCAATATTTCCTTGTGTCTGACTCGTACTTCATCCTTTCTATGAAGAACAGGTTGAAGTATAACCAGACCCATGTGTGATTCAAGGCCGTTTCAGAAAATCTGGTCGTGCTGGTAGAGACATGTAGCACAATAGAATATTCATAGCAGCATTGACATCACGAGACTTGATACGGTTTTGAACACAATTGGTGGATCTGCACCATTTCAAACCCCGCACCACTGACACTTCGTCAGCAAGTATACCATTCTTGTTGATTTGTTTGCGTCTCAAATCATACAATTCTTGATGACATTGATTGCAACATTTTGTCGTTCTGTATTCATCAACTGCCGTCACCTCGAAGAAGTTCTGACATCGCCTTTTGATCCATTTTACAGGCACTGACTTCTCTCCACGCCCAGTACAACCGAATGATGCATCACCGTATGCAATTATTGGATTTTGATCTGTCCCATTACCTTTCATCTTCTTGAAGAACGTATCAATCGCCTTGTGTTTGTGGATGTAGTTATCCATCTTCAGGCGTGCGAACTTGTTTTGACAATTGTGTTCGAACAGGATCTCGCTTAGTCTCACCACGGTGTCGATGTATCTTTCAAAGTGATCCAACCGAGACGTTTTTGCTGACACTCTTGCAATATCGTTTGATTCTTCTGTTATGCCTTGTCTCCATTTTTCTAACTTGGCGTTATTCCGAGTAATATGAGACTCATGATAGTACTGCCTTCGAGTATATCGATACTGCTTTGGTTTTTCTTGACCAGGTATTTGCTCGACACCGCATATCAGTACATTGCGACCAGGATCGATTGCAATAACTCGTCTTGATGACACATCACAATCTCTTGTTTTGCTTTTCTTTGTAGTAGTATTGTCTGTCTCATTGTGTATTCTCTTCTTGAACGTCACACAGAGTGCGACTCCGTCAGTCTGTATGCTATCAACTGTCCCTTTCTTTCTCAAATTTGATTGTAGCTTCAACACCGACAAGAATCGCTTATGTTTTTGTTGTATGAACTTTTTCATGCATTTGCTTTTCCCACCCTTTGAATATTGCAACAGACCAGATTGATCCATAATGTAGAATAAACCCCAAATGTCTACGCGAATAAATTGTTTGCGTATCTGAAAAATCGGAGCGATCGTGTATCGATCAGATATATCATGAATCTCCAAAAACCTCAGAACCGAAAAATGGTACTTGACAAGATTTGGCATGTGTAATTGCATCCATTTTTGCTGTTCAGGGTTTTTCTTGATTTTGTCACGGGCCCATGACAAGTTATAATGATTGTCCCATCCAATGATCTCTTTTTGTTCCCTTATGAAATCAATGACATCCTGTCTTTCGAGAACACGAGTTTTTGGTGGAAAGCTCCATCCGTTTACTGTATTCCGTATATCCTGTATCTCCTTTTCTGAAGAAATCCCATTGAGCTTTCCCCATTCCTTTATGTATCTAGTCTGTTTTGTCCCATCGTATAGAATATGTAATTTTGGAAATTTGTTGCATATTGATCAGCAGAATAGTACAGTACTCGAATATCCCCTTCTTTCCTGCGTTGTATTGGTAGATACTTGTTCCCTTTTTCTTGCCAAAACTCGTCTAAAATATCAAACTGAATTGCATTACCTCTGCGTTTTTCACCCATCAGAAAACAGGTCCGAAAGAAAACTTTCTCTCCACCATTGGTCTTGACCGTTTCTTCTTGCATCCCTTCTTCTTTTTCTTTGTCTGTTACTTTTCTAGTACGATTGTATATCTGATCAAACAGCCTTGTAATGTACGTATCATCACCTTGCATTGAATCCTTCTCAAAACACCATAACAATAGATGATTGAAGATGATGCTACCTCGATGGCTTATTTTGCTTATGTGTTTCACCCAATCATCAATCACACCGATCATTGTGTGATGTTTGAGATGTTTTTTCAAACACATCTTGACAGTCGTCTGTGAATCAGAACAAGACTTTCTTTGTTTTCCTCTTTTCCTTTTCCCCATATTTGATCAGGGTGAACGCGGGAGCTTCGGAAGGCGGGAATGAGGGAGGGAGGGAGGGAGGGCGGGAAGAAGGGAGTGATGGAAGGCGGGAGGGAGGATGGGAGGGAGGGAGAGAAGGCGGGAGGGCGGGGAAATCTTTACAGAGCCACAAACCTGGTACCCACCCCTACTCAAGTTCGACAGATAACAAACGGGTAGTTAGACTTCGGATGAAGGCGGGAAGGCGGGAAGGCCACAAACCTGGTACCCACCCCTACTCAAGTTCGACAGATAAACAAACGGGTAGTTAGACTTCGGATGAAGGCGGGAAGGCGGGAAGGCGGGAAATATTCGAAGTTTGTTGAGCCACAAACCTGGTACCCACCCCTACTTCTACTTTGATAGATAAACAGACGGGTGTTTAGACTTCGGAAGAATTGATTTGTACCGGTGGATTTGCAGGGATGTTCTTTTTTTTTAATCACAACATTCTATATTCTCGTTGCTCCTTTGTTGTTTTACCGTTCGGGGTTTGCACCACACCGCGATTTCGACTTTTTTTTTGAGATTCTAATTTTTGGGTCACCATTGGTCATAGTGTGTCACTTAACCATTATATTAAAATCTGAATAAACTCGTGCCAATGCTTTCTGATGAGGGCTGCTTTCATACAAGTCCGCCTCAACATTTTTATCTTTTGAATGACGTTTTTTTAGTCCAGAAATAGAGCTTTCATCAAGGCGACATGTTCAGCCACCTGGCGGAGTGCGCGGACTTCATGGGGCATCACATCTGCAAGAGGGCAGTGAGGGTGGCGAGCGCCAAGCAGGTGAGCTGGGAAGATCAGATGCAGCGGTAAGCCTTCCTTCCCCTCCTTCCTCTTGAGTTGAGCCTAGGGAGGCGACCGGCTCCTACATCCGCAACGGGAGGCTGAGGGCAGACGAGAGCGCGTACTTGAGAGGAGACGATTCAGACTGCGCGGCAAACCCTTCTTACCCCGCGGTAAGGAAGACCTAACGTTGTTTAGAGCATAACCTCTTTCGCAGTGTGCCAATCCCTTCAAGGGACTGTTGGGTTCGGAGTGAACTCTACGTTGGGGCAGGAATTTGTAGATTTGGTATCAAAGAGGGAAGAAAGCTTCTATCAATCAACAATGAATAACATACTTACATCTATGTGCATGGATTCGATTCACTTGCTCAATGAGAAACCGAAGAACTCTGATCGACGTGTCAACAAGACAAGGCATTGACAACACTTGTGCTCTCGTACCTCCACCTTTGTCATGCCCGGGAATGAGAGATTCGAGAGGGTTGAAAGGAGCCTTCTTCACAGAGCCAAGAGGGTCAAATTGAAACCAGCTGAAAAGAACGTCAAGGAATGAACATTCCATCCATATCATGAGTGTCGCACCTGTTCGACGTGACGGTGCCCTTGGTTTCTTCAAATCGATGGTTTCAAACAACGAGAACAGATGGTCTCAGATTCACCTGAATCCTGTACAACAGTCGTCAGAGTTTGGAGCACTCAAGACTCAACAAGAGCAACCCACCAAGGGCAGCGGAGGTCTGCCTTCGACCTTGGGAGTGAAGAGATCTGCGTTGTTGGCGCTCAGCCCGATATCTCAACCCTGCTGATAGACCTGTCGACGGTGACGGCAGTCTCTTGGCCAGTTGCGGGTTCATGTTAGATCTGAAGGGGATGTTCAATGATCGGAGGATTGCGGCGTCTTGTTACCTTGTTGACGAAGGCGCATTTGACATGGCTCGTTGACTTGCCGCTGTGAAAGATCAGCCAAGGAGTGAAGGAAGCAACTGCATTCTAACCCGCTTCTTCCACCTGTGCATTCTTTTCCCTTGAGGTCATCGTCACAACCAAAGATTCGATGTGTCACAGTTGAGACCTTATTGCCTGTTGCAGGCGGGCAACTTTTTCCTACGAGAAGAACTTCAGCTTTGTCTCGTTGCTTGAGACTCTACCTGTAGGTGGGAGATCGTTCTTCCATCGTTGACGGCTTCCTGATTCCTCTTACGGAGTTGATACTTCGTAACCGTCACTAAGGAAAGGAAGTCGAAAGTCAAAACCACCTCTGCATCTTTGAAGAGCTGCCTGGCTATCGCCAATTCTTTCAAGAGGACATCCTTTTCCTTTGGGAACACCATAATCCACGTAAGATCTTGAGCGTTATGCTACCAAATATGATTAGACCTTTTTCAGCCTCACGTTTTGATCTGCGATCGACTCCTAAAAGAAGGTTTCAAACTTGGGGACCTGACAAGCCTAGACTCACCGTTTTTCCTTCATCAAATTTCTCAACTGAATCGGGCATCTCAACATTCAGAGCTGCGTGCATCATTCTGTCCAGCTCTTCCTTGAAACGCTTCGCATTTCGTTCAGCCTGCGAGTTGTACTCAGCTCACCACGTCGTCAGGGGCGAAATCCAACCTCATCACGAGCCTTAGATTCGTCGTGGAGTTGTCGTTTCAAGGCTGCTACTTGAACCTATTGCGGCAACGTGAACTTCATGATCGTCCCTTTCAAACTCGCGTCAAGTGAAGCAACCTGTAACTCTATCCGCGAAGCTCCTCCATATCGCATCATCTGACTCAGCTCCTTGTCCTCCTCGTGCGCGTTTGCGTCTTCCTCCTTCGCTTCCTTCTCATGCTCTACTGCTCCATCCACATTCTTGGCCAACTTTGGCTGAGGCGACTTCTTTGCGCGGGAAGGACTGCCTGCCCCTATGGCCGTTTTGTCTCCCCTAACTCTCCTCCTGGCAAACGCCACCTCCTCGTCCGACGCAGTCCTCCAGAACTCAATCTCCTTGAGATCATCCCTGACCCTCATGTCAACTTGGAAGAGGAAGGCAGGAGACAGACCTGACTCTGTCGATGATCGTCACCAGATCATACTCTATCCACCTCAGAGTCTCCACTTTCATGTCGCATTCCCGCACCGCCCATCTCAGCTTCTGGTCTGCTGCATGAGGGATGGGCGATTCTCGGGGCAATTCCAAGTCATCTTGTGCGAGCTTGTCATGGGATAGGTCATTGAGGAAGCGATCTATCATGGTCAGATGTTCTTGTTCGCTGACTGCATGCTGATTTCAAACCAACGACATCGCCAGAGTCACATACCTTGCGCGCTGCTGATCTGCTTCGAGCCAGCCGACTCTAAGAGAGAAGAGCCCGAGACCTGAGGTCTTTGCGAAGACGGATCACTGCGCCAAGCACGTGAGTTCATGGGATGTGAAGCCTTGCATTACTTGTTCGCCATGAAGCTTACTGGACCTGAGTTTTCACTCTCTTCCGTTCTCCGCGCTTCTTTCATTGATGTCTGAACACCTCCTCATCCATCTTCGTGGTGATCCATCCTGGCATGACCAGTCACTGATGCACTTCCCTGCAAATCCCTCCACACTTCACCCTCCGACTCTGAGGCTCCACCATTCCTGCGGCTGTCACCTATGAGATAGTCCTCCTCCGTTTCTCTCCTTATCTCCCCCCGACCCCTGCTCCTGATCCTACTACCTCTGCTGCTCCTGCTTCTCCTGCTGCTCCTGCTTCTCCTGCTGCTCCTGCTGCTCCTGCTCCTGCTGCTCCTGCTGCTCCTGCTCCTGCTGCTCCTGCTTCTGCTCCTGCTCCTCCCACATTGTCCCTGTTCCCGCTACACGCCATTCCTTGTTTAAGTTACTGCCCCCTGACCCCTACCTAGCCAACATCTTCACCCCACCCCTACTGGGAAAGTCCACCCAACCTGGGGCAGGCTTGCAAATGAGTTTTACACTTCACAATGCGCCCAGTGAGAGTCGGTGACGAGTTCAAGAAGCGAGGGGGAGGGGGAGGGGGGGGGGGGGAGGGAAGAAGCAGGAGCAGGAGCAGGAGCAGGAGCAGGAGGAGCAGGATAAGGAGATGGAGATGGAGGTGACTGTTGTGATGATGACTGTAATCAAGATGATGCATTGACACTCAAGGGATTCTCTTTCATACCAGATTAAAGTATGGATGTTTGTGAAGTTTTGGGAGGCAAAATCGACAATTGATCGGTAAGTTCTTCGAATGTTCGAATCCAGACATTTTACCAAGATCTGAAGATGTGGAAGCCTTACGATTATCCATGTCATGTGCTTTTCTGCACATTTTGGGGTATGCGATCTTCATTCGTGGAAAATGCTCATCAATCTTTCAGTTTGCATTTTGGGCATGCAGATACAATGTACAGAAGTAGAGACAAATGTTGTAATGATGTTCACTTGTTGCTCTAATCTGAGAGTCCTCTGATTAGTTCAAGATTCTACACAAATGCAGGGAGGAGCTGGTGAAGGTGAGAAGGAGCAAGTCTCTGCGATTGCTCTGATCGGTCATCAGGGAGGCGATGCCTTTCGTTTCGTCCTTGGCATCGGGAGGGAGGGCTGTAAGTGCGATGCTCAACTGCCGCTTGCCTGAGTCTTGGAGAAGATTCAAATCAGTTGCCGGTATTGAATCCGACGCTTCTTGACTCTGAGGAGGTGGAAGAGGATGCGTTGGGTAGACAGATGCGGTATGGGGGATGTCGGGGAGGGTTGAAGTCTCTGAACCTTGCATGTAGGGCGTACGAAAGGTTCAGACAAGGAGAGCTGGGATGTTTTGAGGACACCAGCAGGTTTGATTGTGTGATGTCTCCGATAGGCATGAAACTTTCGCTGTGGTCAGCAACACCCTGGGGTCACACGAGGGGAATGAGGATGACATTGCGCGAAAGTACCCGAGCGAAGGTGACCAGGTCGATGCGTTAGTTGCTCTCTGGAAGAAGGTGAAGGTTTTCATGGGCAGGACCCGCTAGCAAGCAAGTATGAAGTTGTTCAAGGTCAAAACACACTTAGTGCACATTATGATCATTCTGAGGAAGTGCTGAGCAGGCGAAAGATTGTTTAAGTACACGACAAAGGTCGTGATGCGTACCTTATCATCTAGAAGAAATGATAGAAAATCAGAATCGAAACGATATCTACGACGAAGCAGTCAAAAAAAGAGCGAAGTTGGAGGTTGTTGGGAATTGAAGGCGGCGTGTGCTGATTTCATTGCGTGGGATTCAGGGAGCAAGCAGCGAGGAGGTAGACAATTCAAACGAAACATCCTTTCGAGGAAAGAGGGATAATGACTGGACTGTAGTACTCATCCGGAGGCTCCCAAAGTGCAGTGAGTTCAGACGGAGCTCTTACGCGGGATCGGGACAGAAAGTTAGTGGAGGGGCTAACGAGTCACAAGAGGATCACTGACCGATGAGCTTACAGCACAACACAGGGAGAGAAGGATTTGCAGGAGCATGATTCAGAGACAGGCCTCATCAAGAACTTGTACTCAGTACTCCACCGGGGTATAAGGCAGGCCGAACGCGAAGCCAGGACAAAGTTTCCCGGCAACGACTCGGAGTGGAGAAAGATGGTGGGCCCGACACATTGCATGGATGATGAACTCGAAAAAAACAGCACGGAATCGGAGGAAGACATGAGCGATGAAATGCAAGGACAACCTAAGCTTCCGAAGTCAGGCAAGTGAAATGAGAGTTTCTTTGATCGCAATTCAATCAGATCACTGCCTACCTCCTTTTCCTTCCGCCTTGGTCTGACATTCAAACTTCCCCTCCTCTCACTTCTCTCTGCCTCTCCTTGTATCGGGATCATCCATGATAGCCGATCAAAAATGTCGATGGACGCTCTTCGCTGAATTTACTCGCTCCCTGCAGATGACGACAAATTGGGATTGACTGAGTCGTCGATCGACAAGTACTTGCCGCAGGTCAAACTCCAGTCTGTGAGGCCCCGATGACAAGGATTGTAGAACTACATCCCTTGCGCTGATGACGGGCATGGTGCGCATGTGCTGTTGAGGTCAGCTCCTCACACTCCTCCGCTCTTACTGACGCGACTGTCAGAGACGCTCCTCGACTGCAAGTCCAACTGTCTTTGAATCATCAGCTCTGGCGGGCAAGCACGGAAGGTTCGCAGACGCAGAGCAGGAGCGTCTGCCATTGCTGTGACCCTTGTTTGTGTGCTCCTGCTGCAGGCGACATCGATGAGGCTGAACGACTGCTCAACTTGGGCGCTGAGGTTGTGAAGGCAGAGAGATGGAGGGCATGACGTAGACCAGGTCAACATAGATTTCTGGTTCTCCGAGAAAGCAGAGACCGATTCCTCCAACGCCGAGCTTGAAATCTACTGGCAGAATACAATGGAGGAGGATTGGGGGAGGTAATGTGGCGGAGCGTTGCCCTGGGTTTGACTTTGCATGGCAGATCGACACTAGATAGGCTGGCTAAGTGATTTCGTTGCTCGTCAAGAGCAATCATTGACCTGATGCTTCACAAGGTTCGGAGATGCGAACCAAGTACGAAAGGTAGCAGAGGTCTTGTGTACCATCAGGAAGTATGGGGTCAGAAGCAGCCCGTCGCAAAATCAGACCCCCAAGAAGAGACTTCAGTGGATATCATCGGCCCTCCGCATCGTCCAGGAGCTGAAGATGCAATCTTGGTTTCTCTACTTGCACCATTAATTCCTTCATCCTGACAACCCGCAGCTCGACTGGCTTTCTGAGGCCTCAAGTGGACAAGGAAGGACCAGGAATCGTTTCATCCCGCCACGCGCCTTCCTTCCCACCCTCCCTATCATTTTCCTCCCTTTTCCTTGCTTTCCTTCTCTTTCCTCTTTTTTGCTGCCGATTTTATCCTTCTCATTGCGTGAACAGAGTATCTCCTGAAGATCAAGATGCCTCTCGATTTAAATCTCGTCCGTTCGAAGCTCGAGAGGGTATCTAACTGACTGAACTGCCTCCCTCGTGAGATCATGCCTGCCAGCGAGCGTATACAACGCCTTCAGATTGGATCATCGACATGAAAGGAATCGGTTAAAGATCGCTTTACGACGTGATGGTGCATAATGTGCACAACTGCAGTTGCCAACGGCCTCAAGTACTTTCATCCAGAGAGCAAGATGTATCATTCCGCTATCGAGCTTGGTTCGGCACCCACAAGTCATCTATGATATGAATCATCGTTCCTCTAGGTCAACAGTTCGAGGAGATGTTGGAGAACGATGAAATCTTCCAAGAAAACAAGTAACACTTCGTTCCCCTCCTTGCATCCTCTTATGTGTACTCTTCTGTCAGCCTGGATTTCGACGCTCCTCGTTCGGCTCGTGGCTGGTTTATAATGAAACCCATCAACTATACCCAGGCTAGTACTTTTCTATCCGCAGTCTCATCTCACGTCTGTTTCTCAGATGAGACTGGCAAGAACAGTTTTCCCGAGCTCTCCTGGTTCTACATCAATCAGCCGGCCAAGAGGTAGTTTTTTGCGTCAGATTCAAATTCTAGCGCGATGATCTGGAATTGATGTTGCTTTTTACAGTTGAAGCGAAAGAGAAGAAACTGATTGAAGTGAAGTCATTGCATGGTACCGCATCCATCTCAAGTGGTGACAGGTGAAGCAACGAACAAACAAATCCGCTCCAAAGACTGGGAAGAAAGCAAAAGAGGTCAGATGGTTTTTCATTCATTCTCAGCTAGAAAAATAACCACGGGATTATAGGATGAGGAGAAATGGAAGAAAGAGTGCGCGCGGACACTCATGCGAATGTGGAAGCACAAGGACTCGTGGCCTTTCCTGGAGCCTGTCAGAGCAGCTCCTAGCCGCGTCTCACCTCACAATCACTACAGGTTGATCCCATCGCCCTGGACATCCCAACCTACTTCGAGATCATCAAACATCCCATGGACCTGGGAACTGTTCGCTCGAAGCTCATCAGCGGTCTCTGCCCGCTACTCCACGCCTCTTGATTGAAATGTGTGCAGGATCCTACAAAGACATCAACGCGTTTGCTGCTGACGTCCGGCTGACTTTTGGTTCTCAAGTGGCATTTATCGTTGTCGCGTTGACTAGTGTTGCAGATAACGCGATGCTGTTCAATCCTGTCGGCCACTGGGTGCATGAGATGGCGAAGAACCTGAAGAGCTTTTTTGAGAGCAACTTCCAGGAGCACCTCAGTCGCACCGGGAAGAAACAGTCATGAAGCCAACGACGATCATCTGGCCGATGATGACTCCTTCCTGAACGATAAATGCACGGAGGGGCTTGCAGGAGCATACAGCTCTCCTGCTACCGACAGACTGTCGTTCGTCTCACAGTCGGAGGAGTACTGCAACCTTGATCGCAGGAGGAAGCCTTCTTCGCCTTCCTCCCTCGCTCCAGCTTCTGCCTCTCGCAATTCCTGTGCCTTGCAAATCTTCTCGATGTCTTCGATCAGATCGTCGATCGCGTCCGACGTCCGCATTCTGGCGTAACAGCTCTCTGCTCTGCGGATCAAGAAGCCGGCTGCTCTGCTGGGACTGTTCGAAACTTGCACGGCAGAAAAGGAGGAAAGTTGCAGTTTCCAAACATCGAAGAATGGACGGAGATCGTCTTTCACGGGGCCAGTATCGTTCCATACTGTCGGCCTTGCCAGATTCTGTTCCTGAACCCTCGGTAACAGCCAACAGAAAGTTTTCATCTTGGAGAAGTAGGTGAACAGAAGCCCTTTGTAAACGTATTCTTCAATGATGGAACGATTCTGGTGTGAAAGCAAAAACGTCAGAAAGCATTGGTAGCAGTGAAGTACAAACCTTTGAAGTCTTGCAGAAGATGCCCCACGCGTAAAAACACAATCGGATGGATGCAAGAACATGTGCTCGCTCCATTCGATTCAATTTGAAGTTGAAAAATTTGTTTCTCAAGAAGAGTTCTTGTAAAACTCTTGAATCCTGATTCGAACTTTGTGACAGAACAAGATACCGAGCCTGTGGAGCTATAGTAAGATCAGTGTCATTGCAGGGATAGTCTTGCACAACTGTTTCAATGATATTACACATTTCCTTCAACTCCATCACTTCATCCAAAAACCGCACGATGCTTGTTTGCATTCTTAAACTTTCAGAGTTTTTACAATCTCTTAAACGTTCGTATTGATCCTGATAGTACTCGAGTTCTGTCTCAGCGGCTTGTTTGAGGATTTGTTCTTGATTCAAACTGTAGCTCAAACGACCATGATCCTGTTTCATTCTGTAGAGCTTGGAAGATGCCTTCAACCTTTTGATCATAAAATGTCTCACTTCACCATATAACCTTTTACGGAACAGAACAGAAAACATCCATTTCCATGACAACTGGCTGCGCTTGTGTCTTTCTAATTCGATCCTGGACTTGAGATCATGATTCTGAATTGCCTCTTGATGTTCTTGATGTAGATCGGTCAAGATATCTTGGTAGATTCCAAGAATATTGGAACATTCATGCAATATCATATTGCACATTGTTGCAACCTGCAGATTTTTTTGTTTCATCTGTTTTGAAACAATGCACATTGTATCAGTTGATGAATCCAACAAGCCAAAGCAGCCAAGCAAGATATCTTCATGCAGGCTGTCAGTAATCTTCTGAAATTGTAGGAGGTCGCTTGTGGTATTAAGGATGAAATCTTTCAAAAGAGAGATTCCCCTCATTTGCAAAACTTTTTGACGCTGCAATTCTGCCTTGCTGCCTTCATAATCTTTGCTCAGCCTTTCAACTTCCATTCCCCTGTCACCGAGTTCTCTTATCAAAGTGGCAATCTGAGCTCCTTTCCATAATTCTTTGACCGCAAAATCAGCCTTAGCCGTAGTCACCGAAGAGCTACAACGTTCTTCTGTCCACCGCAATTTATCAGTCAGAGCAATCACTTGACCCTGCAGGTCGTGGATCATCCTGGTCTTCTCTTCGTCTTCGAGCAAGATGTATGGGATTTCCATGAGAGTCTCATCCAGAATTGATGCAATGTAAACAACTGGTTCAATGGTGGATAGAACGTAATTTTCTTTCTCTTGCTGAAATCCACATCTCGTCTGATAAAACAACAAGCACAAGTCAGACATCGTGAGCTGCATCTTGTCACAATACGACTCAAGTAGAGATATAGCGCTTTTGCTCTGACGATCTTGAGTTGCCCACGTTTCACGCTCTGCCATTAGTTCATCATTCAATTTCTTCTGACTGCAGTAGGAGGCTTCCGAAGTTGAATGAGCTACAGACAGTAGTCTCGAGTTCTGATAGATTTCTTCGATCATGCCGCTTGTTTCCATGGTGCAGTCTGATACCTCTGTCATCAAGGCTGACAGATCGTTTATCAGACGCGTTGACAAGACCGATGCCATAGCTAAGTTCTGCTCAAACAAGTGGATTGTTTCCTCCTGGACCTCACTCTTTGTAAACGAACCGTTCAAATCGGCTTCAAGTTTGATAACATCAAAACTCAAATGAGCCACCTTCTGCTTGAGATGCTCTGCATACTCCTCCAGGTCCACCTGAGTAGCAGCACAATGAGATATTTGACTGAGACAGTTCTCCACGTGTACAGCTGCTATCGCGCACTGCGATGTATGCCTCTCCATCAGCCTCTCGTACTCCACCAGCTGTTGCCGACCAGCCTCAAGATCGGCAATGCATGACTCCGTCGCGTCCACAGTCCGTCCTAGCCTCCCGAGCTCCTCCTCCACCCTCCGCATCTCCTCTCCTGCCGCGTCGAGATCCCCTCGCACCTCCTCGCTCGCCCTCGCTACCGCAGCCAGCTCGGCTAGCAGCTGCTGAGCCCCTGCCGCTGCCGCCGCCGCCATGTGGGTCACCTGCTGGTCGGCTTGGCTTGCTTGCGACGAGACCCTGCGGACCTCAAGCTCGAGCTCGCGTACCCGGTCTCGCTCAGCCTCTAGCTCAGCCCGCTGGCAAGCCTGGCTCTGCTCAGCCGAGGCAAGTAACGCCTCTACCTCCTGCCGCCGGGCCCTCTCGCGTTCCAAAGATTTTGTCATCTCCTTCATTGTTTCCTCAGAGGATTGGATGCTTTTGCTCAATTTCATTGTTATTCCCTCACTATTCTCAATGCTTTTTGAGCATTGTTTTGTGTATGCCATCATCGTATTGAATTCAAACAATATTGCCCTGTAGTCCTTTGTTTTTTGTTTGCAGTCTTCCTGTAAGAAATTAATTTTGAAATTGTTTGTGATCAGAATTTCATTCAAGCTCCTTAATTCCTTCATCACTGTTGTTACCTCATGCAAGAGCAATTCGATTTCATCTCGTACGATCTGTTGTTTAATCCCGAGCTCTTCAGTTTTCTTCTCGCCTTTCTCAATCAAAAGAAGACAATTGAAAATTTCCGTCTCTTGCGAAAGGCATTTTCTAGAGATCATTTCTAATTGCTGATTCAAGGTATCTTTGCTTGTTTTCAATGACAAAATGTACCCTTCGTAAATTTTGACCCATTTCAAAATATCTTTATACAAACCTGGAAAGGATTTGGAATACGGGAAAGCCTCTTGGTCCAAGACTTGATGTTCAATTTCTTCTGGGCAAAACAAGTGAATTTGGCCAATAGATCCTGTGAAAACTTGTTCGACAGAAAACAGAAAATTCAGCATATCATTTTGTTTTGATCCTTCTTCTTGTTCTAGGTTTTCTAGCACAGAATGTATTTCTCTCTTGAGATACATTACCTCTGTCACAATCTGCCTTGTGAAGAATCTGTATTGATCCACGTCCATGGATAATGTGATGGAATGATGTTCTGAATGTTTCAAAGTGAATTCCAAACTCTGAATTCGGGTTTCAAAAAAAGTGCATTTGTTGGCCAAAGATACATATTCATGACAAAATTCAGGGGAAATTCTGGGATACCGACGCCATTCTCGTTTGCGTAACAAAAAACGTAGGACTAAGTTGACCCATTGTATTCTCCTGAACTGAGAACGCTTTTCTTCTAGAGCTGCGAGAAAGCCTTGATGATTGACAAGAGCTGATTGAGATGAAGTGTATGCATTTCGATAAATCTGACATTCCTTGAACAAAGCATCAAGCTCTGACGAAACATCATGAGTTACACTGTGGTACACGTCATCCGTCGTGAGTAATTCTTCGGTCAACCTTTGAATCAACTCCATTACATTCATTCGCTCATTCTGATTCATCAAAAAGACTTCTTGAAATCGGCTATTTTCCTTTGCAAGCTCCTCAGCAAGAGTACGAGAAGACAAAGCCTTAGACCTCTCGTCTTCAACCGCTTGCTTGAGATACTCCGCATACTCCTCCAGGTCCACCTGAGTAGCAGCACAATGAGATATTTGACTGAGACAGTTCTCCACGTGTACAGCTGCTATCGCGCACTGCGATGTATGCCTCTCCATCAGCCTCTCGTACTCCACCAGCTGTTGCCGACCAGCCTCAAGATCGGCAATGCATGACTCCGTCGCGTCCACAGTCCGTCCTAGCCTCCCGAGCTCCTCCTCCACCCTCCGCATCTCCTCTCCTGCCGCGTCGAGATCCCCTCGCACCTCCTCGCTCGCCCTCGCTACCGCAGCCAGCTCGGCTAGCAGCTGCTGAGCCCCTGACGCCGCCGCCGCCGCCATGTCGGTCACCTGCTGGTCGGCTTGGCTTGCTTGCGACGAGACCCTGCGGACCTCAAGCTCGAGCTCGCGTACCCGGTCTCGCTCAGCCTCTAGCTCAGCCCGCTGGCAAGCCTGGCTCTGCTCAGCCGAGGCAAGTAACGCCTCTACCTCCTGCCGCCGGGCCTTCTCCCTCTCGACCGTGAGCAAGATCCCCTCCGTACCCTGCGCCAGGGATGACTCCGTCGCGTCCACAGTCCGTCCTAGCCTCCCGAGCTCCTCCTCCACCCTCCGCATCTCCTCTCCTGCCGCGTCGAGATCCCCTCGCACCTCCTCGCTCGCCCTCGCTACCGCAGCCAGCTCGGCTAGCAGCTGCTGAGCCCCTGACGCCGCCGCCGCCGCCATGTGGGTCACCTGCTGGTCGGCTTGGCATGCTTGCGACGAGACCCTGCGGACCTCAAGCTCGAGCTCGCGTACCCGGTCTCGCTCAGCCTCTAGCTCAGCCCGCTGGCAAGCCTGGCTCTGCTCAGCCGAGGCAAGTAACGCCTCTACCTCCTGCCGCCGGGCCTTCTCACTTGTAAAGGAATTTTTTTCATGTTGGATTTGAATCTGCGCTGCGTTCAAGCAGAGAAGGATCCTATTTGTGTCAGCAATTCCAATAATAAATGAAGCATTGAGGTTTACAAGCAATTTGTCCAGGTCTGAAACAATCTGATTTATCGTCCCTTCTACAGATTCGATCTGAATATCCCAGTTGCCTAACAATGATAGAAACTCCACCTCCCGAACAGAAAACAAATGAACTTGATCCTGGTTGTCAAACAGTTCTTTCAAGCAACATTCAAGATCCATTGACTGGGAGGAAAAATTCTCAACATAATGACAAAGAACAAACTCAACATCACGCCGCCGGGCCTTCTCCCTCTCGACCGTGAGCAAGATCCCCTCCGTACCCTGCGCCAGGGATGACTCCGTCGCGTCCACAGTCCGTCCTAGCCTCCCGAGCTCCTCCTCCACCCTCCGCATCTCCTCTCCTGCCGCGTCGAGACCCCCTCGCACCTCCTCGCTCGCCCTCGCTACCGCAGCCAGCTCGGCTAGCAGCTGCTGAGCCCCTGACGCTGCCGCCGCCGCCATGTGGGTCACCTGCTGGTCGGCTTGGCTTGCTTGCGACGAGACCCTGCGGACCTCAAGCTCGAGCTCGCGTACCCGGTCTCGCTCAGCCTCTAGCTCAGCCCGCTGGCAAGCCTGGCTCTGCTCAGCCGAGGCAAGTAACGCCTCTACCTCCTGCCGCCGGGCCTTCTCCCTCTCGACCGTGAGCAAGATCCCCTCCGTACCCTGCGCCAGGGATGACTCCGTCGCGTCCACAGTCCGTCCTAGCCTCCCGAGCTCCTCCTCCACCCTCCGCATCTCCTCTCCTGCCGCGTCGAGATCCCCTCGCACCTCCTCGCTCGCCCTCGCTACCGCAGCCAGCTCGGCTAGCAGCTGCTGAGCCCCTGCCGCCGCCGCCGCCGCCATGTGGGTCACCTGCTGGTCGGCTTGGCTTGCTTGCGACGAGACCCTGCGGACCTCAAGCTCGAGCTCGCGTACCCGGTCTCGCTCAGCCTCTAGCTCAGCCCGCTGGCAAGCCTGGCTCTGCTCAGCCGATGCAAGTAACGCCTCTACCTCCTGCCGCCGGGCCTTCTCCCTCTCGACCGTGAGCAAGATCCCCTCCGTACCCTGCGCCAGGGATGACTCCGTCGCGTCCACAGTCCGTCCTAGCCTCCCGAGCTCCTCCTCCACCCTCCGCATCTCCTCTCCTGCCGCGTCGAGATCCCCTCGCACCTCCTCGCTCGCCCTCGCTACCGCAGCCAGCTCGGCTAGCAGCTGCTGAGCCCCAGCCGCCGCCGCCGCCATGTGGGTCACCTGCTGGTCGGCTTGGCTTGCTTGCGACGAGACCCTGCGGACCTCAAGCTCGAGCTCGCGTACCCGGTCTCGCTCAGCCTCTAGCTCAGCCCGCTGGCAAGCCTGGCTTTGTTCAATGTAACAGATTGTTTCTGCCAGTGTCCTTTGGCTTGGAGCAATGTTCAACAACTTTGAAATGTTTCCTTCAAGATTTCTCAATCCATCAATCAGAAGGCGATTTGTGGTTTCTGCGACCATTTGTATTGCAATCAATGCATTGGTCGCTTGTTCCTCGTGTTCGGTTCTTTTTTGTAACTCAAATTCGTTCTTCCTCATACACATTTGGAGTTCTTCAATTTGAATGCTTTGATTTTGGCAGTCAAAGATGCTTTTTTCATAATATACGGCCATTTGTTTTGTTTCAGAGTGTATGATCTGTAGGTCATGAATCATCAATGCAATATCTGAGCGGCTCATGGCTAACAGATAATTTGCTTCAGCATCGACTTTCAACATGTTTTGGTTTGAATTTCTGTTCAGATTCAATTTCATGGCATGTTTTCTGATGGCTTTTATCCGCAAATCATACATATTATTTCTGGGTCTCGCTGGATTTGTGTTGCTCAGCTGTGCGTTTGCATTGAGGGTTATTGGATCTTCGGGTAGAGTTTCGATTGATTCAGTCTGAATGGCACTGTGCCATGCAAAATAAACTCTTTTCGTTGAGTTCCAAAGAGCTCGTCGACGATAAGATTCTGAACGTAAGATTGTCAACCAAATGCTGTAATATCGCTTCTTGTGAATAGTGTCTCTGTCTTTTATACGCCCCTCCAGTAACTTAACGATTTGTCTTGAGTACCGCATATGGCAAAGCAATCGAACAAAAAATATTTTGATAATTCCTTGATATACAAGTCGAGTTACAACTTGATTTGTCTTTCGAATCGATGTGGCGGCCTTGTGCCAAGCTCGTAGGCGAGAGCTGACTAAGATTTTATCTTTTGTTGACAAAACTCTGTCCTGTCTCGAAGAGAAATTACGAGAACTATGCCTTTGTTGAAAAAACTCATTTTGTATCGATGAAGAAACGTTGCTTTCAAAAATTGTCCTCATGTTTTCATAAAGTAATCGTTTGGTATGAATCGCCTTCTCCAAAATTTCGCGAGTCTGTTTGAGACATTTTTGATCATTAGACTTCTGTTCTTTGTGCAGAGCAGCTTCAAGAATAGATTTCCCATCTGTGACTAGCGACTTGAAATCTCTGCTCCTCCATAAATCACTCTGCGAGAATCTTTTCGGACTTTCTGTGCCCTTCGGACTTTCCATCTTGTTTCGCGACCCCGAAGCGCTCTGCAGCATGTTTAAACCAGCACGGCTGTCTGATTGACGACCAGCCTGAGACCACCGACAAAGCTTATCTCATCGGCAAGGCATCAACTGCTTCATCTTTCCAGTGAACATCTCTGCGCTGAAAGAGCACTCAAGCCGACCCCATCACGATATCCCATAGAGCGTCCTCCCGATCTAGTAGTATTTATTGAAGAGGGCCCAGCGGCTAGGTGGGGTCTTGAGGTATTGGGGGGTGAAAGGAAACTGGGGTAGTACTGAGAGTAAAACCAAGGAAAAATGAGGGGTGGTGAAATGGAAGGGGATGGAACAGGGGGTGGGTTGCGGAGTAGATGAACATACCTGGGGGGTGAGGGGGCACTCCCTACCGTTACGACTCTAGTCTCTGAGGCGGGTTCGTTGATGACTCCGGGGCCCGGCCCGGTCCGGGCCCGCCGCGCGCGAACTGTGGAAGTCCACCCGGTGACCGGCAGTGCAGGATGACTCACCGTCCGGCGTTGCGCTTCCCGGTCCTGTGGACGGTGTCAGACGGTGGCCGGCCCGGATCGCTCGGCGAACCGTCACTGTGAAGGAAACGGCAATGGTTGGGCTCGCTGTCTTTTCTCTTCTCGCCGTTTAGCCTGTGCGACAGTGTCAGGGTCAAGCCTCCTCGACTCTCCTGAGTCTCAGGTGATCCAAACTCCGTTTGGTCATCATGCCGCCGGGCCATTCCGGCTCAGCGGCCACCCGGCGTCCTTGACCGCTGATACTGAGAGGTTAGGCCTCTGGCAGGCTGTCTATCTCGGCCGGTCCTTGCCCGCAGGCCCTACTACTGAAGACGCAAGCGGCGCAGGAACTGAGAGGTGGATAATTGAAAACTCCAACTTGGTACTGCTTCAAATAAATGACTGATTATTTTGTACGTGGTAGGAGAGCATGATAGTTGAAGAATGCGAGGATTATGGTGGAAAACAACCCCCCGGCGAGATATGACTGTTCGACATCAAGCGATCCCGACCGCTGGGCATTTTATGGAGGATTGGCGCCAATAAGTAGATGGCGCTACATGGCAACAGAGGGACGGAGCAAGTTGAAATCATCAAGGCAGAGGTTGATCCTTACATGCTCTCTGTGAAAACAGCGAAATCACAAAAGGTCTGATACTCTAATATGAGTCGCGTGCTGCAAGACATGACCCCAAGAAAATGACATGCACCACTCTGTGAGAATAAGCTTGAGACATTTCATGCACGTCCGACTCAGATATTGGATATCGCTCTGGTTTTTCCTGTCAATTTGTGCAACTTCGTCATCCGAGATCACATCAACAGTGACATGGAGTGCTCAAAATTTGAATACGTGCGCTGAATACCAGGTAAACCGCCTGGTCAATGCATCACCATGTTGATCGTTGAATTTGACAGGCGTCATCAACTGCATGCAAATGTTATTCGTTTGATGCATACTCAAATGCGTGTATAAGCTCTCCTCCAAGTCCTGCTCTAGTATCAAGTAGCACTGCTCAAACGCCAGTCGCCTGTACATCCAAGCCTTTCCAGTATCGCATTAACGACAAGCATGTATAACTCTTACTGTTACCGCAGGCAATTCGCATGCACAAGTGGCACCCTAAATGATCCAAACTGCAATTGTCAGAGCACATGCCAACAGATCGATACAGGGTAACAAATAAACTTATGCCTACCCATTTCCCAGTTTTGAGAATGTTAACAGATGGGGTGCTTCAGCTCAAAACAACGATGCACGCTGCATGTTTTCAATGTTGGCTTTAGAAGATACTTGGGTCTCACTCAACTTCAACTTTGAACTGAAAGATGGGTAAATTTAACATTTTCATTTTGTTTGAGATTCTTACTCATGCATACCTTTTAGATCTGGCAACCCGATAGCAACATCTACCTCAGCTCAAAATGCATTGTTGAAATGCCCAGACGGTTTGCAGCAGACGTTCAAAGTAACAATAAGGTCGTATTACGGAATGTTTGAACTTTACGGATTACGAGCTCTCTGCAAATTTTCGACTCAGACTTGCACATATCAAGCTTCAGAGATTCAGAAATTGGTGTCATCTCTGCAAAGTGGTTCCATCCCTCAGATTTTGAACTTTAGCAAATATTCTAACTATGAAGACATTGAGGTGCTTGGAACATATGAGGAAGTTTACAATTCAATCTCGAACATATTATATCGGTCAAATCTCAATCAAAATTCGTTGAGGCTGAAAAACAAATATTACAATCCCTTAGCGTCTCAGCAACGACCATATGAAGAACTTGAATATAAAATTTTGTCAACCAACTGTTCGAGCAATAACCTTGTATTGATTAACATATCGGTACTTGTAGGAATCGTGGACATTGATGATGCTCCAGCCATTGTGAATCCCAGTTCGACCTATACCACACCAAAAACATGTACATCAAATGATCTAACATACGAATGTAATTTTGGACAATTTTACGCATTTGAAGATTCATCTCAGATAACAAGAGTCGGTGGCTTTACGATCGCAGATGTTGATTTGTTTGAAAGCTGCACTTCTGTCGACCAATTTTGTAATGCTTTGGATGTAAATGTGGAGACATACATTGGATTTATTTCGCTAAACTCTGTTTCGGGTCTGACGATATACCAGGATACTTCAACAAAGCAAGGATTTATAGGATCCATAACAGCTAGTCAGTTGGCGATAAATCCGATCCAATATCAAACAAGGTTGCAAGGACTTGGCCCAGGGGTCCAGATGACATATTACAATACACAGAACGGTCAGAATTCACAATTTGTAACTCTAAAAGTTTCTGACCAAGGATCCACTGGGTTTACGGGAAATCCACAGACAACCTCCTCTTCGGTCAATGTAACGATAGTAGCGGTAAACAATGCACCAACGATCACGATAAATTTGTACAAAAACCTTTTCAATGCCGTCGAAAACGTTCCAATACTGTTTACAGGAATCTTAATTCAAGATGTTGACGTCAGTGAAAAGTTAAATTCATCGTTGGCACACAAAACGTGGATGAAATCTCGCCAGGCTCAAACTACACTGAATCAACTCAAGCTGACTCTTCAATTCATTCATGGGACTGCGAAATTCCTTTATTCCAGAAATCTAAGAATTATTCAAGCTCAAGGGATGGAGCTTCTCACTATCAAGCCCAATTTCTATGGTGACGATGTTTGTAGAACCTTGCCGATCTTATACAGCTTGCATGATTTGACATCAAGTGGAGTGAAAACAATGGTGACATACGATAAAGTCTGTGCTTATTCGAATGCAGGGACTTCGCAGTGCTTGACAGGGCAAGAATTGACTTGCTCCTGTCTCATAGACAATTTCTGCAATTCAGAATCTTACATAACATTGTACTTGAATACGTCAAAGCAGCTGATGTTCACAGATTCATCTGGATCGTTTCACAAATGGGGTGATGTACTTGCAGACATATTAGAGAACTCGAACAAGACGTGTGGGGGTCTTCCTTTCTTTGCTCATCCAAACGATTTCAGTTATGGTATACCTTGCAAAGCGGATTCCGATTGCTATGCGGTTGAGGCATGCGTTCCTGGGCAAACTTGTCGATGCTGTGCCGATCTAGCAACAGTGTGCACTTCGAACGCTGATTGTAATACTTTGAGCCCTGGATCTTTGTGCGGTTGCATGCGAGACAATCAAGGAACAGGTCTCTGTGGACAGTATTGCTTAGATGCTGGTCTGACAATGGGCTGTACCAGTAACATTGTACAAATTGGATCCGTGTTGCCACGATATTATGGGTCAAAGTGTAGCTATCGCGCACCGTTCCCGAACTCACTTCTGTATGGTTCCAACACACCAGAACTACGAAGCTGTCTGTCACCCTCATTTGTGGTCAATGGTTCTGTGCATGCCAACGCTCTGAATCTTGTCTCAGCTGAGGTTGCAACAGAAGGAAGCACCAAGGTATCGATCACAGCTGATCTTGTTGATATGCAAAGGGTTTTATCAAACATTCAATATACAACAATTCAACACTTCAATCGTTTATGGCGACCTCCTGCTTCAAGTCAAGGACTGGACTTTGACCCTGCAGCAAACATATTTGACAGGATGACTGTGGAGGTTGAAGATTTGGGCAATTCTGGAGGGACTGAATTAGTCAACAATCGTGTAAGTTCCACGGTGGATATTCTTGTTGCTGCAGTGAACAACAAACCCAGCGCAAACGGCCCCGCAAAAATTTTTGCAACAGAAGATAATCCATATCATTTCAATGGAACCTTGAACATTTCAGATCCCGATTATCTGGATTATGGATTTTCAAGCAGAATACTGTACGTCAATTTATCTTGCAGTCACTGCCGTCTGTATTTGAACGAGACGTTTTTACGTTCTGCTCTTGTACAGAAAAAAATTCAAATGAAGTTTTGGAATGGAGTTGAACAGAGAGGGTACTATTGGATGTTTTCAAATGGTGGACCTCCGAAATTTGGGGATGGTTGTCAATTCATTCCCCAGTGCTCAGACAATTCAACTTTTCGAAGTCCTGATAGTCCATGGGGATTTTTTAAGTCAGCCAAGTATGGCGTTGTCTATTCTCCTCTTACTTCAGGAGGTCCCTCAGTTGGGTGCGGAGTTTGCCCAGCAGATACAGGGAATAGATTCATATCGATTGAAGGAACATTTGAAAACATAAATCGTGCCCTGTCGCTTGTGACATATCTTCCAGATCCAAACTTCAACACCGAAACCGGTATTCAAGAGAGGTTGATATTACAAGTGGACGATAATGGCGCTATTGGAGACAATGTGAATGCTCCAGCTTTGACGGATGAATTGCAGATTGTAGTTGACATCAAAGCTGTTAACGATCGGCCAATCATTGGAAGGAAGGTATCTTCTCCAAGACAAATTTTTCCATACGATGGTGGAAGAACTCTTCCAACCTCTGTGTTTCAGGACAAGATACTACCGATCAACCAATCTATGTATAGTTTGTGCATGAATCTGCCTCCAGCAAGTCAACAATATTATAGCCTTTGTGGGCCAACACAAAGAGAATACATTGATGTCGACGAGGACACTCCGTTCATAATCCTTTCAGATGTGCTTTACATCGATGATGTAGATTCTGGAGATGCACTGTTGGTTTCATCACCGAGACAATTCTGTTGTGCAGCTGATGGGCCAAATGGCTGTGTATGTGGTGAACCTTGTACCTGTAACCAACCTCCGGTTTGTCTCAAAGGGTCGATCGCAGGGACTTTGCTGATTCAATTGAAGGTGATCAATGGCATGCTTACCTTCCTTCCTCCACCTGGACGGCAATTCATTCCTGGGATAGAGATCTTAACTAATTCTACCGCAACATCGATGCCAAAAGGCGGTTCGATGGTGCCATGCTCCAACATCGTGGCATGCACAGTAAATGTTTCAGAGATCAATTTTCGCACGACGGTCGCAAATTTTCAGCAAGCGATGGACTGGAATTTTTTGTCTTACCAAGGAAAGCCAAATTTCTTCGGCCGTGATTTTCTCAGTATTTGGGTGTCTGATGAGGGTTTTACAGATAATTGCTACACTCCCCCGCTTGCACAAGAGCTAGTGTTGGACATTCGTGTCGTTGGAATCAATGACCCACCAGTTATATCTGCGACAAACCAAGTCTTGGTCTATGACAAGGGCCGTAGATGCTATTCTGACTTCATGCTCTTTCCTGTCAATCCGGATGGAATGTCCACTAATTGCGTCAATGCCAGTTCAAGCTTGGTTCCTCCCCGAATCTTTGGGAGCAGTGTGTACATCACTGATGTGGATATGAACTACTTGTCATACGCTAATATGACGCTAACGCTGAAGATCGGAGACAATCCTGCACTGCACCAGAACGCTGGCCAATTTTTCTTCCCTGAAGTTACAATCACGGCAAACAATTGGTATGAAATGTACAGGGACTCGACAGGCATTCTGACCATGGTCATACAAGGCAAGATGGAGAGCATAAATCAACTCCTTGCGGAAATGAGATATGATGCCAGTCCTTCTTTTCAAGGATATGTTCCATTCCAAATCATCGCAGACGATATGA
This sequence comes from Guillardia theta CCMP2712, assembly GCF_000315625.1. Taxonomy (NCBI): domain Eukaryota; class Cryptophyceae; order Pyrenomonadales; family Geminigeraceae; genus Guillardia; species Guillardia theta. Next base: position 351,454 of record NW_005434610.1, read on the forward strand.
AAAACTATGGAGAATGTAGTGGTAACCATATTTGCGGTGCAGATTTTCCATGTATCAATCACAACTTGGCTGGGAGCCACGTTCCAGTCTTGGTTGGTTTGACAACGACAGTACTTGATGCAACTGTGGTGACACCGGGGAGTTGTGTATCTACCACCTGTCGTGCTTGTAATCAAGAGCCCGGTTGTGGTTGGTGTCCAAGCATCTGTTCGTTCCAGGGAGGAAAGTGCATTGCCCGATCGAATTCCGGTCCTAAGTTCGAATCTTGCCCTGTAGATCCTGTCACAGGACGCAAATTTATGGAGTGTCAGGTCCCTGGATCCAATTGGTTGGTACCCACTGTTGCTGTCCTAGTTTCTGTCTTCTTGCTGGCATTTGGGTCTTTCTGTTTTATGCAGTGGATTCGAAAGAGACATGGATCCTTCATGCAGTACATTCGTCGGAAGCAAGCTGATCTACAAAGAGCTGGTAGGAAAGCACACATCTTACCGCCTGAAACTGCAAATTACAACAAATTCTTTTTCCTCATTTTGATCATTGTCATTACAATTACAGCATTCATGTTGATCTATGAACCGCAATTACGATGCCAGTTTGACCAGAGCTTCACACTCGACAGAGCTTCATCCTTGTACCTTTCTATGGATAACTGCATGGTAATTTTTCTTGTTCCTGCGACGATTAACGGTTGGACTGACTTGAAAATTTGCAGGTTCGATTCATCCCTTCATACAATCAACCTTACCCTGACAATCAGTTGACGTCGTTGAAGGTCCAAATAGCTCTGACCAAGGATCCGCTGATAAAACTTGCGACCGACAATTGCAACTACAATTCAACGATTTCGATTTCAAACGAAAGGGAGATTTCCAAGAGATACTCGAACTACATCTGCAATATGCAGATCATTGTGCCGAATAGGTTTGTCCTACCACAGACTACGATTTATGCCAATGGACAGAACGTAACAAAGGTGAGAGCAGGTCCCATGGACCAGGACACCCAAAATTTCGGCCTTGATTTTGGACCTAACACGTTCAGTCTGGTTGGCAATTACTTAGAAGCGAGGGTGCAGAACTTAAGTTGTAAGTCGCTCGTCTACTCAGTTACTCATGGGTCTCTCCTTGGTGTTGATGTTCGAGCGACACAAGGATCTTTCTCAAGCGATGATGCGGATTTAATCCTTACATCACAAGTGATGACTTCGGTGCAATTCTGGCAAAAGTCTTCGAATGCGGTATGTTTGTCGGCAGCTAATGGATCACTCTACGTTGACAACTCCTGTAAACGAGTTTGCAAATACAGGAATCTTGCAGAGAACATTCAGCCGGTCATCCCGAACAGACGGAGGTTACTTGGCTCTTTCTCAAGTTTGCCATGGATATGTTCACCTCTGGCGAATGGAACGCTAAATTGCACGCATTACGATCCTGTTGCAGCAGCAATCGCTGACGAATGTCCTGTCGGAGCGATGTACAAATTCAAGTCCCAGGTTCCACAAATTCCAGGCTGCTATGACTTGCAAACATGTACGCTGAATCAATCCGCACAATGCCTGTGCAAGCCTGAATGCGATATGAAAAATCTCAACCCACCTGGTCTTTGCGACACATCTGGACGGTGCTGTCAAACTGTGTGTGGTGGTTACTCAGGTGCTGACATGTTTCCGAATGAAAACATGCCGCGGTGTGGCATCCTTGTGGACAAGGTCAAGTACCCCTACTGCAACGGTACTCTGACTCAACAATGGAAATTCACCTCCAACTCTGGTCAAATAGCAGTGACAGTCTCGGCGAACTCTACGGGGAGCAACAACACGGTCTCTTCATATCAGGGCTCGCAGCCTTCCCCAACGCTGCCGGTGACGATTGACATCCCAACCTCGGACAAGAAGACTCTCAACCAGCTCTTCCACCCTGGTGGGTCTGTCGTTCCCAACTACGACCGGTTTCAATTTCAAATGTCTGGTCCAGGTGCGCCAGAACCCTCTGTTGGAATATTCGTGTGGTTGTCAAACGTAAGGTATCTGGCAATTCCAAGTTGGATATACAGCCTGCTGTCCCTGAACCTCCTCACTCCTACAACCGGCTCCGTGCTCCTTCATCTCTCCCCAGCATTTTGTCCAGCATTCGTCTCTAGCACCAGCGAAGCGTTTTATTCTAGATTGGTCCAGATCGAGAAGCTTTTGGTTTCAACGTTACAAACATATCCAGCTTCATCATCATCAAAACCGCTTCCTGTGAGCAGCCTGATCATGTTCCACCGAGTAGGCGCCCACCCCATTCTATTTGCGACTGATCCAAACACAAACGTTGCAAGTGCAAAAGAAGTCAAGCCACTTGACTACAACCTCATCATTTCGATTGTCCTTATCGCTGTCATTTTCCCTGCGGTGGTGTCTTTTATTGCAGCACTGCTAGCTTTTCGATTTGGATCCAAGTATCTCAAAGATTTTCGGTCGCTCAAGGTCAAGGAAGAGTACATGATCTCAAATGTGAAACAATTGTTCATCGGCATCGAAGAGTATTTTGACGAAGGGTTGATTGAATACAAGATGAAATACGAAGAGATGGTGGGAAGGAGCAATTGGTTCTACATGTTTGAGACCTTCGTGTGGGGAGCAGATGCGCAGAGATCTTTGCTGGCAGAGTTATGGATTGTGTTTGTTGAAATCTTGGCCTTCATGCTGCCAGCCATCCTTATCTACGTTGTCGCTGAAATGACCTCCGCGGAATATCTCGCGTTCAGGTGCGACCTGAGGGCAGACTACTGTAATTGCATGGGAGAGAAAGACTCCATCCTGTACGCGTTCATCGCTGTAGAGTACATCGCCATCTCCTACGTTTGCATCGGATTTCTTGAGCTGGTCTTGTATTACCTCAGTCTCCCATTCGATTCATTCCGAAAGTTAATCAGATATGTATTTTACTCTCTACTGTTTTTCATGGGCTGGTTTGTTCTCTCAGTGTTTTCTATGGTGGTTCTCTTCATATTTCTAGGAGTTTTGTTCAAACCTGCCTTTGTTATCCCGTATGGCATCGCCATTGTTGGCACATTCTCAGCCTCGGCTTCCTTGCATGCCAAGCTCATGAAACTTCGGATCAGAGTGCAAACAGGGATTATCAAGAAGGTCGAGCTGGAACGAAAGAAGCTCAACAACATTCCTCCTGCTCTTTCGGAGCTTCTCATCAGAAAGAACTTTGAACAGGCGCTTCATGACAATGGTCTCTCGATATCAAGGATAACTCTCACAGTATTTGGATTTGTGTGCTTGATTGCAAGCATTTACGCTTTCGTGTTCATCGGCTTTAATGCCTTCACATCTCCAGGAGATGTCATCGCAAGCTACGTCAACAGCGCGATCTCGATCGGAATCTCATTAGTCACTCAGCAAGTCCTTGCAAGCGAGGGTGAGGAGGAAGACGTCCGGAACAAGGTAGATGACGTGCAGGACAAGATCATGAAATCGCTCAAGGGTGTGCTAAGGATGGTGTCGAAACAGATCCACCTCGCCATGAAGCTGTACACGAGATTGAAGGTCTCAGGGAATCTGGAAGTAGCCAAGGCCGAGTGATCAGCGTTTTATTGAAACCTCTCAGACGAGACGATAGGTTGCTACCTGGTGTCTGGACAGGATCTTCACCAGGAGTGAACAGTGCCGTCACCTGTGAACTGGTCAAGGGAGGAGACGGAAGGTTGTATTGTTGTCAAAGAAGCGAAGAAGGTCCAAGAGGATGGGACGGGACAGGAAGGAGAAAGGATCAAAGACAAGATCCAAGATGGTTAGGGGAATGCTCAGCAGGCTAACTTACAGTCGACGGTGTCAAGCCCGTAGCTGTCAGAAGACACCCCGAAGCTGGACATACGTCACATGACATGGGACGAGGCAAGGCATAAAGATTCGCTCACCCGCCGTTGGTTGACTGGCAGATCATGGTGCCTCCAAAGTCGCTCTTGCCGTTTCCGCCGGTCATGGTGGTGTTGGTGGTGTTGCAACCATGGTTGCCATTGGTGGTTCCTGGAAAGAAGAGATCAATGGTCTCAGATTTTTCATCTGTTCAGCGTTGAGGCTCTGTTGCAACAGGGAATATTGAAAGTTCACATAGCGCATCTTAATAAGACTAGGGTTGTGAAATAGCAAGAAGCTTTCTTTAAGATGTTGCAAACAAAGACTATTCAACTGACACTTGCTGGCGTCAGTTTCTTCCATGTCTGATGTTTTTTTGCAACACCCTTTCGTCATCTCTCTTCACTTTCCTTCTCGGATGTCTCAGGATTCTCGTCCTGTATCTCATCATCTTCTCCTTATCATCGTCATGATTGCCTCTCCTCTTCTTCTTCACCTTATCATCCTCATCATAGTCTCTCCTCGCTCATCATCATCATCATCATCATCATCATCTCCCTCTTACCGCAATTCGCGAAGGTGGCGAGCTCGACAAACTGCTGCACGTCGCTGAACATGTTGCTGCTCTCTGCGGTCTTCCTGTTCCTCTGCTCAACCCCCCTACCCCAACCTCCTCTGTTTCTCAATTGCTGCTCTAATGCCAAACGCCCCCCGTTCCCTCTCTTGCCCTCCAACCAGAAATAGCCTCCGTACTTGAGTACCAAACCTGACTGCCAAACTTGAAGCACCGCAGTCTTGTCAAAAGTACCCTCCTGATTGTCATCGTACTGATTTTTAACTTAACTTTGAGTAAAGAGTCAAGTTGTATTCGCCCATGCCGCGCTCTGTAGTCTGACGAGTCTCTTAAAAACTCACACTCATCAGTCAGTCAGATCATCGGATCGAGCCGCACTGATCCTACTATCATCCGGCGGCGACAAGCTGGCGGCACTGGACCAGCCGGCGACCCGCGTGTCAGTGACCGGGCCTGAGCAAAAAGAAGTGAAGCGGTGGGAAACATGAGCCTAAAAGAGATTCGAACTTAATAATTTACAATCACAAGTAAGGTGACAAGTACTAGCAACAAACGGCGGCCGGGGCCATTCTACAGATTACGAAACTGCCGGTGGCTAGTCCGACTTTACCATGATCAGTGTCCTTGCCCGACCCAACCATAGGTTCGCCTCTTTTGATAGGGCGAAACAATACTTGTCCTGCCAAGTGACTGCATCAATGCACTGATGCTTCATTGTGTTCCTCCCTTTGAAAACCTCCAGGTCAAACCATTTCCATGATGAAATACGATTGCGATCCGAGCAACTCTCGATTCCCGACATATCAAAGTTGTACTGCACCAGAGGCACAACGAGGAAGCTTACAAAAAGAATCAGCAAAGAAAGGAGCAACAGCTTCCAAACAGCAGTAAACCATCTCCAAGGGACCCTTGTAGGCACCTCAGGCATTTGGGCCTGTAACAAGATCGGCTTTCTCGCTGGGACCTCACGTTGTTTCATACCATCCACATTGCCCGCAAGTTCCACCTGAGATGCGCTCATGATCTTGAACCGCGAGGAGGAAGGAGAGGGTAAGTCGTAGACTTGGTGCGAATTCCCAAGGTCCATGAGCGGCGACGGGAGCGAGCTGAGGTGGTACACTGGAGTTAGACTCGTCGGTGTGGACATGGCGGACGCGATCGAGTCTTGATCCGCTTCTCTTGTCAGCACCGCCAACTCATGGAGAAACCTTAGTTCGCTCGAAGAGCGAGGCGTGGGAGACATCGTCTCATGAAGAGTGCACTTGTACGAGCCATAATCGTAGGGTTCCGGAGCGCAGATGGCACCGTCTTGTGTTGTTGATGTTTCCGTTGATGCTGACGTCTTGAGGATTGCATTCTCTTTCCTCGGTGTCATATTCTCGGATTGTTTCGTCATGTGTTCTCTGATCTTGTCGCCAGCATTGAGAAAAATCATTCGCGTCGTAATGTCGGCGTACACGTCGCATTCTTGTGCCTCCGAACAAGGCATGCTTGCGTCGTTCGATGGAGATCAGCGAGAACAGTCGAGGTGTAAAGGGAATGCTGAAAAATCAGGTGAAAAATGAAGAAGAGATTGAAAGAGGTTGAAGTAGCAGAGATAGCCGAGGTGTTGAAGAAGTGGATGATAACAGAAAACCAGAGAGGATAACGTTGATATGATGAATACAGAGCAGCTTGCAGGTGGAGAGAGACTGGAATAGCCCACGAAAGGCAGACTAGAGACTGAAAGAGGTTGAAGTGGAAGGAATAGCTATACGAGACAGGAAGAGATGACTTTCTGTGCAGCGAGGAGAGGAGGGAAAGGAGGAGAGAGAAGAGGGTAGGGCAGAGCAGAGGCGATAAGAGGAGAGGAGGACGGGGGATGGGAGGGGGAGATGTAGAGACAGGGGAGAGCGAGCCAGCAATGAGACTTGATTTTCCAAGTGGCGATCAAAAAAAGCATTCTTTGGGTAGGGGTACTCAATGTAGGGGTACACTAAGTCGAAATGTTGATAGCTAAGGTCAGGGTATACATATTTTCGTTATTGTAGGGTAGGGTAGTATATATATCTACAATGACCCGGTTTATTTTATGGTAATTGTGGGGTGTAACTTTACCTTTCGGTAACAAGTACCCGTTATTGGAATTTTCGGGGGTACCTTGCAGATCAAAGAACAATCACAACGGGGTACTTCAAAATGTGGGGGTAGGGGTACTTTTCCAGTGTAACGAAAGTGGATGACAATAGTTTGGGGTGGGGGTTTCAAACACTACGGGTCAGCGATGAGCTAGTACCCCCTATTTCACTATAAAATCATGGGTCATATTCCACACGGGTACTTAATGAGAGGGGTAGGGTCATCAAAATCTTTATCGGAGTGTCCACCCCTCTTCCTATGGTAAAAATGGGGTGGGGTGGGTAGGGCTCGGGCTTGTGATGAGGACCGGAATGCAGGGAAGCCAAGGATGGCGATGCTCGGGAATGGTAGAGGCGCTCGGCAGTATTGCGAGCAGACAGACAACAACATTGAAGTGAGAATTTCTTGTTTTGTGAATGGAAACACAAAGAATGCTGTGACAACCAAGATTCCGAATGCGATGAACTATAATTTTATTTCTAAGAATTTGAAATCTCTTTTGCATGCCGCAGTGTAAATGATCGTATCTCCACCTTCATCAATGATGCATACAACATAGCACTATACAAAACAGGTGACATGTAGCAAAACTTCACCTCGTTTCAACGCCAAAACTCATGGAGACTTTCCAAGATGCTCATTGCAACTCGTCAATTTCACTATCAGCGCCTTCCACCAGACACATTGAGATCTGGCAGTCCTTTCCAATCTCCATTCATGCCATAACGATTCCCTCCGTGACAGATTTAATTGCGTCGGCTAGATGCCTTGAGGGCTGCCTCGTACCATTCCAGTGCTTTTTCCTCATCATCGGCGACAAACTTGTAAGTGGCACGTGGAACCGATCCACCCATGAGCTCAGCAGTCTGTAAGCAAGATAGAAGAAGTAAAATGTTATTCGGATGACATTCAGTTGAAGATGCAAGCCTTACCTGGATTTCAAGCTCCTTTCCCTTGAGATTTACCAGGCATCCATCGAAGCCTACAGGATGCAACTCAGTGCTGTACAAAACATCTAACGGAATCTTACAGAAGAACTTGCGAGGTTCCGTGTCATCTTGGTTGTCCATGAAGTAAAACTGCGTCACTAGTAAGTTGAGGCAAGAAGGAAATTTAGCAACTCGCACGCACGTTGTTTTCGTGAATCATGCACCAGATTTTTTGCTTCTTTGGCAACGTTTTGAGGTATCCCTTCATAAAGCACTTTTGAAAGAAGTCGGGAGGAACTTCTTGTTTACGGTTTACAACGGGCTGGACGAAAAACAAAAAGAAGAGAGAGAGAAAATCAGCTTCAACCATCTCGAATCATATTCGGAGTAATCACCACAGGATTTTGCTTGTAGGAGCCAGGAACATTGGCCTGAACTATGACGTCAATGCTGACATTAAACTAGCATGAAAAAAAATCTTGCCTGCCATTCGTGTTGGCCAGGAGCGCGGGATGAGCAGCAACCCATAATTCAGAATCCTGTTGAGACCGATCATGTTGTGTATACACGCAGATGGAAATTTCGGAAGTACATGGAAAGCATGGATTCAGGCATCATGTAATAATGAAACAATGTTACGAGAAAATGACCCACAAACCAAACAAGGGACCGAGTGATATGTGTTGATAACGTTCAGTGTGTCATATGCGATCCACGAGGAAAGAGTAAGAAAGCACTACTCTATCACCTTCTTCATGCAACAAAATGGGATGCGGAGGATGCTACACAACAACAAAAAAACAACTTGCTTTGTCCATGACGACATGTGTAATCTCTCATCGCCAACCACACGGAGCAGCTACGCGGCGACAGTGCATACCGAGAGGAGGGAGATGACGATGCACGGCGTGGGGGTACAACGGTACCTGCAGTCATTTCATGGGGTGGGTGGGTTACAGGGCTTCACTTTTTCCTTTTGGGGTAGGGTGCTTTCATGACAGCCAAGTGAGGATACTTCGATTTCATAGCACTTGGAGTTATAAAATGAAGAAGCAAAAGATAGCCATTCCGAACAAGTCCTGGGGGCTGATCCCTCCAAGGGGTAGATGAATTCATTTTGGAGCTCTGTCATGGGGTGGGTAGGGTTGTGTAGGAATGACCGGTAAAAGGGGTAGGGTTCACCCCTCGGACCCCCAAGTGTTGTTAAACTGGCATCTTGTATTTTCAAATTCAGAGAGAAAAGTCGAAATTTGGTCAGATTTCGAAGTGTGATCGGGAGCATTTGGTCCTGCTGTACCAGAAACCATATTTGGTAATTCCTCTGATTCGGAAATTGAATATTAAAAATATTTAAACATTGAAGATATTTTTACTTACTACAGAAATCGTACCAATGATAGCCATTTTTAGTACCACTTATCAATGGTTTTAAAAGGTTATAAACTAGTCCCTTCAAAGTTCTATTTCCGTACCAAAATTATAAGGACCACATCCCCTGACAGACAACAGGTGGTGGGACTGTGGGGGGATGCGGTATCGCCCACCCTGATACTGATTTTTAACTTAACTTTGAGTAAAGTCTGGGTCGGATAAAAGCTGTGCATTCCTCTGCCCTGGCGTTTGTCCCTTGCTCTTTCTTGTTCTTGTCCGCGTCCTCGTGGAACAACCTTTCTTCATCTTGTCTCTCAGTTAACTTGCCTCAGCCAGTGAGCACCTGTCATAGGCCTTCTAGATCTCTTCGAGGAATTGGAAGCATGGAAGAATTTCATCAGGACTCTTCTACTCGGACAGCAAAATTTCAAGCACCGAACCACGTGCCATGGAACTGTAGTGATGAAATGAAGAATGATGCAGGCGAGGCGTTGCACAAGCAGTCAAGTTTGTATATGTTAAGCTTGATGTATGGCTTGTCCATTGCCAGGACCAGAAACATGTGCTTAAAGGTAATAGCAGGAACCGAGTTCGTACCAGACAAGGCATCAAGTAACGACCGTGAAAGAACACAAGCCAGCGGATCCGTTGGATAGCACAGACTGCTTTTGTGCGGTCGTTTAATTATGTTCTTTGAAGCTTGGCTTAGCTGACAATTCCGGAGCCCATCTGGAAATACAAAGGCATGCAGCACAAGCACAAGCAGTGCGCATCGGAGGTCGTTGATTCGATTCTTGCTTTGCTTCTTGAATGCCTGGCATTGTGGTAATTCAGAAGTTATATGAATGTGGCATCAACCTGACCTTCAGATGAAACAACCCATCTGCCTTCACCTTGATCGTACTTGGCCAGAGAGTAATATCCTCCGAGCTGAAACATTTGTGCTCCGGTTTCCTTTCTTGCCGGTCAGTTGAGCTTTTGCAATGAAGCAGAACATCCGACAAATGCAATGACATACGGGTTCTCGGCTCAATTCATAATCTGTGTCAAAGAGAGGACCAGGAACTGAATGAAATTCAGTTCCACACCCGGTTGGTGATGTTAGATCCAACCTGCACGGAAATCCAGGGTTATCCTTGTGTGCTCGGTGTCGTTCGGTATGGTGTAATGCTGAGTTGTGTATCAGTCAAGGAACAATGTTTTAAGCAATAAACTTTCAATGGTGGGGCCTCACCATGCATCGATTCCCATAAAATCTTGCAACTTGTCCTTCCAACACCTGACAATCCATGTCATCAATGAAAATCTTGAAAGTTTTGAAAAAAAACCGCTAAAGGCAAAAAATCATTTTTGTTGGGGGAGCTCTCGATCCACAAAGAATTGGATCCTGTACACCATCTATTTTTAAGAGATTTCAGCTTTCACTGTATCTAGCAAGTCACCATATGTCCTAGTCAATGGGAGCCAAAAATTTATCTGAACAACGCAAGGTCATCATGATTGCATAAATGACATATCAAAAGAGACACCTGACCAGGCTGATGATAATACATGGCATCGCAGTGAGGATGCGTGGCTCTGACTAGATTCCAGGGAGTTTCAAACGTGAAGGGATTTGGAATGGTTGATTTCACTTGAAGAGGGCGGTGCGATCCTCAAACATGGGACGCTCTGAAAATACACAGAAGAGCAGCTAGCTGGACCGCCCATATACCTTGCAACCTCCGGGGCCACAACCTGGAACTTGATACATGAAAAGTGAGACTTCGATCGGAACGTTCACCTCCTGAATGAATTTCACGTAGACAGGTTTCAGACGTCTCATCAAAAGACGATTGAAATTTCCCTGGGTCATTAGATAAGGACTTTGTCTGGAGGGCATGTCAAACCTTTGGAAGCTTCAAATTTCCGGAGCGGCTATTGTAGGATCTCAATTTCAGTAGTGATAAAGTTGTAGGCGACATACCAATTTTTGGAAGGCCCCGAAGATTCCAACTCACTGGCTGCTATATGAATATGACCAAGAGGCAAAATTCTCAGTCTCTCCTGCACAACCAGGATGGTTTGAGGAAGACAATTGAATAACGTCAAATGATCACTTGAAAGGCATTGAGCTTGGCATTATGCTTCTCTCGTTTCCTCATCCGAGAATCTAAATATGCTTGCTTGTGTTGCATTGTCTCTCCTACGTCAATCAATGTTTTCTCACAAATCTCAATTAGTACCGGCCATGCTTGCTTCATTTTCATTTGCCTGCTATGAAAAACCACAGTGGTCATGGACTGTGACGATATGAATGAATGAGCAATTCGCCCCAAAACTCACTTTTTCCGACTTATCCTCGTTGCAATGCAACAAAACTTGCAAAAACACGTCTCGAAATGGAAATTTTTCGACATCGTAGTCAATGATTGCTTTCTCTGCCAGTTTTTTCCACCCATCAGTCGTCATGAGCTCCGGTAGCCTTGTATGGCATGGTGGCTACCCACAAGAACTCAGAATCATGTCATTTAGAGAGGCTACATGTTTTCATACTCCGTCAATATCCTCGGGTAGGTTGTATGCATGTCTCCAACTGAAAGCACGGAAAGGGGCATGTTACATCGAATTGAATGGTGAATCAGTGATGAGGGAGTAGGAGGGGAAGAAAGAAGACAGCGGAGGAGGTGATGGGTTGGACCATTGTGAGGAAGGATAGTTAGGACATGATCTTGGTTGTGTACCTGCTTCTTTCCCCCCACGCTGGGCATGTCGTGCTTGCTGCACGCGCCGCCTCTACGACGTCCATTACAGGTCCATCAGGCGCATCAGGGCAGTAATGGAGCCGGGCGGCTGGCCGGGTAGCAGCCGGGCCGCCGGTCCTGTACGGTCACCCATCTGTTGCGGACTACTAGCAACGGACGTGGAAGGCGCGCCGATGCACAATTTGGACGGGGCGCGCAGGCGGAGAGAGAGGGGAGGAGGAGAGGAAGAAGAGAAGAAGGAAGCAGGAACGATAGAGGAGGAGGAGATGGAGAGGAAAGAAATTGTGCATGGAAGGGAAGAAAGGGAGAGATTGATGCATGCGAGGTGGCGGTTGAGGGTAGGAGGGGAACTGCAATGGTTCAGTGCAAGGTTGAGGTTGGAGTTGTGGTTGAACAGATCTCGTCCTCATCCACTTCGGAGATGTTAAGAGAATGTGTGTGCAGGAATCTTGTTCGACATCCCCGAGATCATGGCTACTCCCCTGGGTCGTCCTCCGTCCCGTGGCAAGGAGATGAGTTCCGCTCGGCCTCCGTCGCGCTCCAACGATGCGTAAGCCGCGAATGCCAGCACAGCCTCCTGCGTGACTGCATCCTCTAGACCTACCCGTCCAACTTCCTCTCCAAGAGTTCTGTTGCAGCCTTTGAACCCGTACGTGAATCCTGACCCACTATGATCCTTCTTGACCTCGCACGCAGTCCGAGCTCGCAAGCCTTCGGTTCGAGCGGCCCAGAAGAGAAGGAGTACTTGTCGATGCTGAAGCAGGAGATCCGAACTGCAGCAAAGAAGGTGGAGCATAGGAATCGCTGTCACCTTCACCACTAACGGCATGAGAAGGCGGCGGAGTATCAGAAGGCAGTGGAGACTGACAAGTTAATGAGCGACTCTTCGTTGCTGCTGCGGAGGCCATTGACGCCGGGAAGTTTGAACAGGTTTCTTGTGCTTCCATGATCCTCTCGTCCGCTGACACCGCACAGGCCGGGCTCTCCTGCAAACCTTCCCAGTTCCACGGTACGTCTACCATCACCTACTGCTGAAGATTACCTGTCATTGCTCTTTCCTCACACTCTCCCCCTTCAGCCCTCCTCTTGTCTGCGTAATTTTCTGATCTCCCTATCACTCTTCTTTTCACTCTCTGGCTTGATCTACTCCACCTTGTTTTTGCATGTTGGCGTTGACTTGGGTTGAGGCAGAATTTCGCCGATATTGAGATGACGATTGAGAGGACCATCAAAGGGAAGAATTTTGAGGTGAATCAAGACGATCTCCTTATCAATGTCTTCTTCACCATAGCCATCAACACCGTCTTTCTTGTCATCATTACATTCATCCTCATCACGAACAACTTGTGACCTGCATGTCAGGCCTCCAAGACGGCGCTTCTAGAACTGCTCATGTCAGGTCAGCCCCAAAACTCCTGCACGCCAACGTCTGACTGGCTGGCCTTCTGCAGTCTTGGAAGAAGCTCAGCGGTTCACCCTCATGCTCACGGACAAGAGGGCTCCTGGCAGTCTGTCGACTCCTGCTCCTTCCTCTCACCCAGGGAGAATGGGAAGTCGTCTTCCTGGTGAGCTTGCTGGCTGCTCTGTCGTGCTCTGCATGGTGACTCCAAGTTGCAGTCTGTGAAGCGATGATGGAGAGGGCGCTGCAGCTTCACGGTGCCCTAAAGCCGCCCGACGCCGAGAGTGTCGGGATCGCGCAGAAGAGGGAGGAGAGGAAGGAAGGGGAGGAGAGGAAGGAAGAGAAGGGAGTCTCGGTGAACCATCTAGTTGCCCTTATTGAGCCCATTGGGAGCTTGTGGGAGAGGATCAACAGTAGGGAGATGTCGACAGAATTCTTGGAGCAAAAGAAATTCGCGATCCAACGGGCTGCACAGCAGCTCAAGGGAGGGATGCGGAGCTCGGAAGAAGCAGCGCTGCAGAAGGTTCTCGATAAGTTGCTTGCCTGCTGTAAGATGGGGGATGAAGGATCGAAGGATGTTCAGAAGCAGGAGGAGGAGGTCAAGAGGCTCAAGGGGGATCTAGAGAAGAGCTTGAGGGCGAGCGAAGAGCTGAAGAGCAAGTCGGAGAAGTCTATGGAGTCGCTGAGGAAGCAGCTGGAAGAGGAGGAGAGGAAGAGCGCGGACTTGAGAAAGAAGGTTGAAAGTCTCAGCTCAAGGAAGACGGAGGAAGTTGTACAACCTGCAACCACATCCTCCTCCTCCTCCTCCTCCTCCTCCTCCTCCTCAAATCGTCAGGCGTCGTTCGAGGCGGAGAATTCGGAGCTGAAGAAGGAGATCGAGGCTCTCAAGGGTCAGCTGTCGAAGGCTCAAGCCGAGAGCAGGAGGAAGGAAGCTGCAGCTGCTTCGTCGGGTGGAGGAGAGGCACAGAGCTTGCGGCAGGAGCTGTTAACCCTGAAAGGGGAGATGGGGATGGTTCGAACGCAGATGGAGAAGACACGGCAGGAGCAGGTCGCGTCGGATGTGAGGCTGCGAGCTGAGAGGGAGAAGGTAGACGATCTCAACAAGGTGAGGAAGAGGAGGAAGCGGGCTGGAGGTGGGAGGTCTTGAGAGGAGAATAAGGTTGTAGAAGAGGCCAGCAGGAAGCAGGAGGGAGGGGCAGGTATTGAGTCTTCTCCTGCTGCCAGGTGATCGAAGCCAAGGATGAGACCATCGCTCGACTCCGCAGCGACCTGCGAGGAGTTCAGGGATCGAGCATCTCCCAGGCAACTCCCGCTCATCCCTGCTCCTCCCGTGTCATCTTCCTCGCCCCCACCCCCATCCCTGCTTCAACTTATTCCTTCACTGCTTCCTCGACTGTTGTCCACCACTCCCATCCCGAAATCCTCTACCTCCTTCCCTCCCTCCCTCCCTCCCTCCCTCCTCCTGTACTCATTCGTCATGCAGCCTGAGGCCGACACTTTTGAAGCTGTCTTAGCTGAAGAAATGCAACTTATGAGAGAATCCTTCGAACAGAAGATCTCCTCCCTCAAGGTTCCTCCTCCTCCCTCTCCCCTATCTCCCTCCCTCCCTCCCCCCGCTTTTCCCTTGCTTGCTTGCTTGCTTGGTTCCTCCATACATGTTTCTTCATCCTCCTTCCCTCTACTCCTCCCGCCGACGCTGGTGGAACAGGCACAGATGGAGCGGGAGAGCGTGGCATTTGCAAAGGAGAGGAAGGAGATGAAAGAGCACTTTGAGAAGGAGAACAAGAATCTGAGGAGGAGACTCGACGTCTTACAGGTCTTCCTCTCCCGCTGTCTTGTCTTGTTCTGACGAAGCAACAGATGCAAGCAAAGCCAGGGACCGACGACGTAGCGAGTTGATCGTCAATGACATGAACGTTTCTTTTCTCTCCTCTCTTAGCCAATCCCGTACCCTCCATGCCTCCTGCTCTTCCCTGGTTTAACCTGTGGCATCCCGCGAGCCAGGGACTTGGCCTTGGCCTTGGCGCCGACCTGGGATGCAATTCAGAACAACTTCCTGATTGTCTCCTTCTTCCTCCTCCCTCTTCCTTCCTCCTCCTCCCTCCTCCTCCCTCCTGCTTCTTCGCCACTCCTCCTGGCTTCAAGTTCTCTCGCTCTTCTTTCTCATGGCCAATTTTCTCTTATCCCAGCTCCTCCTCCTCCTTCTCTACCTCTGCAGTCTCGAAGGCCCCGGCAAGTTTTTTCGCCAGCTCTTTGGCTTCATTGCGTTGCACAATCCACGACACGACGTACATAGGGAGTCTGAGAAAAACAGGGGGGTAAGAGACGAAGAAGAGGAAGAGAAGGAGACAGTGGCAGACGATATGAAACGGTAAGCAGGTATGATGGAGCTGGAGCTGGAGCTGGAGCTGGAGCTGGAGCAGGAGCTGGAGCTGGAGCTGGAGCAGGTTACCTGTAGATTGGATCATTGGCATAGGCGCTCTTGAGATTCTCTCGCAGGAATTTCTCTCTCTCCTCAACCAGGTCCGCCTTGTCCTCGGGAATTCCATACGTCCCCGTCTCCTTCTCCACTGTCATCCCTTCCAGCCCTCCCATCCCCCCCACCTCCTCTACCTCGTCCTCCTCCAACGCCTCCATCTTGGCTCCTGTCGTTCTCATCTCAGAATGTGTCACCAAGCGAAGTGCTCTCCTCACCTGGAAGAGAATTCGCGCAGAAAGTTGCGATGTCGAGGAAGTGGTCCGGAACACGAAGAGGAGACAAGTCCAGCACAACCTGAGCAGAATCAGAATTCATCTTGCATCCCTCTGCTCTCCTCTTCTCTGCTCTCCTGTCCTGTCCTGTCCTGTCCTGTCCTGTCCTTTCCTGTCTTCTCCTCTTCTCTCCTCCAGTCTCTGTCTCGACCTCTCACAATCAACCTCCCCCTCTCTCTGCTCCTCCTCTCCCTCTCCCCTCACCTCATCGTATCCAGTCTTGTCCTTGTACAGAGAGATAACTGGGATCGCCCTAGCGTCGCACCTGCCCAGAGTCACCCACTGACACCTTTGCCTCCTGCTCTGCTACCAGTTCCTGTACGTGTTGGCCAGCGGAGCTCCCCTCCTCTGCTTCCTCCACCCAGAACCAGCGACCTTGAACAACTTTCAACTCCACATGTCTCGACGTTCTCTTCTTCTCGTTCTCCCCGTCCTTCTCGAGCTCCCCCTTCCCTCGATCCTCTTCAATCGAACTCCTCTTCCTCCCTTCCACCCTCAGTGTTCATCTTTCTCCCTCCCGCCCTTATCCCATCACCTCGATGAAGCCCTTCCTCCGCGCCATGTCATACAGTATCCTTTCGTCCTGAGCACTGTCATACTCCCGCCTCCCCTTCCTCTCTCCGAACCTCATTGAGACGGTGGGGAACTCCCCGGGACCCAGTCGTCTTCTTCTTTGCAGGCTTCCCCCACGAGATCCGATCGACGTCGTCGATGTCAGGGCGCCAGCAGTCCATCTCAGCCTGCCGCAGAGACCGTCTTACAGGGCACAACACCTGAGATCCTTCCCACAACCTTGAACTTCTCTTTCACGTCGCTGATGTCGAACTGGCTCGTCTCTACATGATCCTCGTCATCGCTCATCCTCAGCCATGTTGCGACGCGGAAGGTCCTCGAGCTCATGGGAATTGAGCGGGCGGTCCGAGGGACCAAGGAGCCCCTGAGTGCTGCAAGGCATGGAGGAGCGCAGGTAGACAGCCACGCGTCGCACAGTTTCATTCCTGTGGCGATGAAGAGCATGGCGATCAGACTCCTTGCACTCGTTGCTGTCATGTGAGACATCTCAGCTGCTTTTCATTGCCTGTCGTTTGCAATCGTGAGTCGATAGCATGTCAGCAAGCAAATCTGGCAGGGATCGCATTCACTCCTAGAGCTCTCATTCCTTCTTTCTTCGTTAAATACACACTGCCACGAGTCTCGTCTCCTCCCTCGCTCTTACTTCTCCCTCCTCCCCTCCCCCCTCCTCGCTCCCTCCCCCTCCCCTCCCTCATTGCGCGAACTCCCTTATATCATATATTGGCGCTTTGGATAGTTCTCGAGGGTGGGGTACTTTACAGTGAGAAGACAGGGTGGTCATTGCCGTCGGGTTTGAGTAACAAGATTTTGAGGACTGAGGGCAGAATGGAGGGAAGGAGGGGGGCGGGGAGGGAGGGGGCGGACGAGTAGCAGGAGGAGGAGGAGCAGGAGGAGCAGGGGCGGTAGGAGGAGCAGGAAGAGGAGCAGGAGGATATGCCCTTAGACTTGCTCGCAGGAGAGCAAGGGAGGATGCACTGGAGCAGCTACCTTGTCATGGCTTACCTTCTGGTCGGCCAGCGCGCCTTCCTTTCCGTCTTCAGCGAGGACACCCAGCGGCCAGCAGCAAGACAAGGTGATCTTGGAGTGTTCAGAATCCTCGCGCAAGAGCAGGGGATTCTCAAGATGCAGGTGCTGTGTGCGCACGGGAACTAGCAGGGTTTGTTGAAGAGCTTGTCCTTCAGGCCGACGTGACTTCGCTCGTTCCTGGGGCTCTGGTGCTGTACCGAACGAACCAGTCGGAGAATGGGCTGAAGTTGGCCATGGTGTCTTGTTCCTCAAGAAATTGCGCAAAGTCACTCACTCCTGACGCAGGTGATGCGCATCATCGACCTGGAGAGAGATTTGCACAACCAAAGTGAAGGTTCGAGGAGGAGGAGGAGGAGGAGGAGCAGGAGGAGGAGCAGGAGGAGCAGGAGGAGGAGGGTTCTGCTGATGTTGTACACCGGCAGGGATATCCGTTCACTCCATGGAGAAGAGCGACGTAAACTATTCTGATTGGCTGCGAGCGAGTTGCCTCTGAGGGGTCTTGGCAGGTCCACTCCAATCGGTATGGAGCCCTCCTGCGACGCTACACCGACGAGTGCAACTGCGCACAGAACTATCCGAACCTGCCGCGAGACTTCGTGAAGCCTCTTGCTGAGATTCACGGGGTCTTGTACTTCAAGCTGCCTTGGCTGGGACTCCCTATCCTCCTCCTCCATCGCCTCAAAGTTTTCTTCGCTGGAGCCGGCATCGCCGGCGGAATCATGACGCAAGTGTTCAGCGCGATCAACGGGCGCCATGTCACCCTCTACGATCTTGACATCGAGACTCGGGGGACGTCCAAGAGGTCGACCTTCATCTTCTTCGTCATCCTGCTGTGTACCGTGGTAAGCCCTACAATCTCCCTCCTTGTTCTCGCTGGTCCCTGCTGCCGGTTGCTCAAGTTCTCCTTGCTCAACAACTCTGGCAGATCGCATACTTCGTGTATCATGCCACGGTCATGTGGATTGGGGTGACTGCCACGACGGTTCTGGGAGTGTTCTTCTTCCTCTATGCTGGGTAACGAGAGACGAAGGGAGGGAAGGGAGAACTGACGACTTCCTCTTGCAGTCTACATGACGTCACGCTCGACTCCATCGCGTCCATCCGCGAGGCTGTCGAGGACTCGATCTCGTACATAAGTAGGAGAGACAAAAGTCGGACCTTGACCTGGTCGCAGAGCGAGTGTGGGAGGACCGGCATACTACGGATGGCCAGTCCCCGGTGAGTGCTGATGAGTCAAGGGATCGCTGTTTCACCCTTAGCTAGGCCATATCGACCGGTTCTACAACGACGACATCTCGTTCGTGCATGCGCAGGTTGGACTGGAAGGAGGGGAGGGGGAGGGGAAGGAGGGAGAGTGACACTCGGAGCAGGGAGAGGGTTTGAACCCCTTGCAACTGCTACGAGGACGAGTCTTCCGCTACTTTGCAAGTGAGTAGACAAGGAGGGGAGGAGGAGAAAGACGAGGAGGTGTGGTGGAGAACGAGGAGGAAGATGAGGAGGGAAGGATTAGCTCTCTGATGGCACGTGCAGGGATTGCTGGGTGTTGCCATACCTCGAGCTGGATCTCATCGCAGAACATCGGGGTCATGCGCTTTCCGCACCCTGACGCGAAGAGGATGTGAGCTCCCCCTTGCTCGCCTCCGCCTCTCCTGAACCGCCGACAGCAAGTTGGATGAGGAACAGCGGGGGCTGCTATCAGCTTGCAGCAGGTCGATCGGGGTTGACGAAGAGACCCTCGGGGAAATTTTCAGGTAGAGAACAAGGCGACGCCCGACGAGTCTGTGCCGTGCTTGTTCGTTGACTTGTGTCCAGGTGTAAGTTGACCGGTGTGATCATGAAGGATCCGGTGGTTGCTGCAGACGGCTTCAGCTACGAGAGGTTTCAACTCTACCCTCCTCCTCCGGTTCCCCTTGACCCAGCGGCAGGGAGCCAGTGCAAACTTTCTTGCAGCGCTACTCCTTCTCTCCCGTCTCCAATGACTCGCTGGGCTTCCGTCACGTAGTCAACAACAACCAACTTCGCACTATCCTGGAGCATGTGACTGCCCGAGCCCGAGCCTCCTGGTCTCCTGAACCAGCCGCAGGTGCATGCCAACGGCAGTCTGGACGCGAACTTCGTTGAGGATGAGCTCAAGTGTCCGATCACCATGAGCCGCATGAGAGACGCAGTGGTCACCTGTGACGGTCACAGCTACGAGAGAAGTGCTATCCTCCGATGGTTGAGGAGGTTACAACCACCAGTGCTGTTCTCCTTCACCTCCTCCATGTGACCTCTGCACTCCTCAGGCATGCTACTTCTCCCAAGTCCAACCTCCTCTTGACCAACAAGGCAGTGCCATTCCTACCCTCGGCACTGTCAGGCTGACTGGGATGTTTCCAGGCTCTCATCACCAACCGCAACATCTCGTTACTAGGGGTAAGGTATCACAGATTCTTTTTATCCTCACTTGTTCATTCAAGAACTCTCTACCTGGCGGAGTGTGCGAAGAAGATCGGCCGTGTAGCCCTGAGTGCCCGGCGACATAACCTTGTAATTTATCACTTCATTCTCTTGTCTTTTTGTTTTTCACGATTATGTAAATGTCTCTGTTTAGCATGTTTGTCCTTTCAGTGAGCAACGCACACAGTTGAATACTTCATCACTTCACGTTTCGCAATGCCCCGCATCTTGCCTTTCATCCTGGCGGTTAACCTTTATCTCTGCCTCTCAAGGCGTTGACCTTTCTCCTTCTTTTCAACGTCATACTGTCAACCATAGCAGCGTCAAATGTGTGCTGTGGATGGCCGTTTAGTAGCAATGATCTTGTTACTTTCTACCAGCACCTTGTCTCGTCGTCAGTTGACAGCCACCAGACACAAGGAAAGATTCATATCACTTACTTCGAATTCCTTGCCGTTTGGTAACCCCACTGAAACCCATCTCTTCCCTTCATCTGGCCGTTTCTTTTTCACGTTTCCGCTATCCTCCTGCTGTTGTTTTCGTCTTTCTGCCATGTAGAAGAACTTCCCTTGCCTTGTTTGCTGTCACCGAGCAGCAACAAGAACAGTTCCGACCACACCTGTCGTCGCGCTTCAGCCGGAAGGAGGGCTGAGGCATCCTAAACACGAGGTCGAAGAGGTTGACCTTCCTCATACCGTACGTCTGAGAGCAGCAGAGATTACATCCCATGGGCAGATGCTCGCCTCCTACCACCTTAAGTGATTGCTCTGAAGTCTCTAAGTTCGCAGTCTTGGCTCGGATGAGCTGATGGATTTTGTTTTCTCGCTGTTCGTGAGAGTCAGAGGAGCGAACGACAGCGAGCACATGGACCTTGAGAGTTTCTCGGAGCTGTTCGGTTCTCATGTTGTTGGTGTATTCATCTCTCTTCGGGAAGTCACCGGAGAGGAACCCTTGCTTGGGTGCGCCGGACGGGCGTTTGTCACCACTCTTGAAGATATCCTTATACTTGATTCCCTCGTTGTATGGATCTTTTCCCTTCATGTCATCGTTCTGGACAATGCGTTGACTTCAGCATCGCTGGTCCATACAACTCGCTCATCACGCTCATACCGATGTCAGGAAGGGAGAAAGCTTGAAAGTCCCTGGTGCACATACTCTTGTCCTCTCATCCGATCTGTCCAAACATTTCACTAGAATCACAGCAGCAAGTTTAGCATACTTGAAGTATCCTGCCCCGAACGCCTTCCCCTTGTATCTTCCATCCATGATTCGCTTGTCATTGAAAGGCTAACAAACACTCAGTCAGCTGTTCGCTCAGTCACTTGATCGTTAAAATCAGCTTCACCTCTCCTATGCACAGAGGAGGAGGGACAGTGAAGGTTCCTGTCAACTTCTTTGTCCCTGGATTCTCCTCGGGATATTCGATCTTCTTGCCTGCCGGCATCTTGCAAGTCCAGGAACGAGGGCAGCAAGTTCACACTGAGGTTGCTGGATCCCTGACCTGCTCTCCACTAGTAAGAATCAACATTGCAGATCGACTTCAGCGAGTCTGAGATGCGAAAGAAACTCTGCGGTTTCAACCTGATCATTTCACTTCTTACACGTCATAATCCCCCCCCGTCCTTCTCCTCCTCCTCTGTACTTCTTTCTCCTCCACTTTGCGAAGCCATGCTCAAAGTCGGTTGTTCAAACCCCTCATCCCCTTCAGAAACTGCCCTCCCTAACCCCTCTTTATCCCCATACTACAGGCCTTTTGTATGGGGTGGGTACTACCGAGTTTTTGGTCCTAGCAACGCCTTGCATTTGAACCCCGGCGGCCCTACCACCCCACCCCTATCTGAACCTAGTAGTACAGGACACTTACAGGTGGGGGTCCTGATACTACTGGCAAATCACTGTGGTACTGATTGAAGTAGAGCTAAATAGTTCAGTAGAAACATTTGTACCAGTCCTGTCGGTAGAAGGGACTACTGTTTAAGTAGGTAGTCTCAGATCTCTGTCCTTACAATTTTCATATAAGATCAATGAGGCGGGTTGTGTTTTTGATGCACCAATGGGCGCATCGAAACGAAGGCGAGTGGAGAGGAATGGAGGGGCAGGAGGTGAGGTAAGATGGCGAGGAGAAGAGCAAGATGGTGAAGATATGAAGGAGAGATGAGGAACAGCGATCGGGCGAAGAATGCGACCATCAACTTGTTGCTCTGTCGCGTGCTTCCTGGTGATCATGCTTGCTCGGGGGGAGATGGTCAAAGTTTTCGTTGGGCTAGACGAGGATGCGAAGAGGAATTTAGCGAGGGATGCTGAGGACACGAACCAGCACAGTCTTCGAGCCCTGTGGGAGGAGGACGGGGACTTCTGGGACATTCAGATGGAACACCGATGTTCTGTGAGCTGCTCATTTTCTGTGGAAGAGGAAGATCTCAACGACGCGTCCGCTATCCTCATCAGCACCCAGCTGTTCCCTGGCATGGGGACGTTTGATCGGCTGATGCGGATCAGGAAGCCATCGCAGACTACCATCTTGTGGTCGACTGAAGCGCACGATACTTACCGCCTTGGCCCGCAGCTTCCTGTCCTCGGGGCCATGGTGGACTTGCGGGCTACGTACGAGATGACGTCAGACGTACCTCTAGTGCAAGGTTTCCCCTCATGGATCTCTCCTTCTGACTTTTGCAACAAGTTCTCAAGGCAGAGGAAGACGGAGAACGCAATCTTCGTCGCTTCAAACTGCAAGACCACCTCCAACTGCAGGTCGGAGTACGCACGAGAGCTCATGGAGCATGTCGAGGTCCACAGCTACGGGAGGTGCCTCAACAATCGCCCCTTCCCTCCAGCCTTCTCCACTGCAAGGAAGGGAAAGAAGTTCTGGTTGGACAAGGTTCGGATCATGCAGAACTACACGTTTGCTCTTGTGTTTGAAAACTCCAACATGCACGACTATGTCACCGAGAAGCTGTTCCAGGCGCTGCTTGCTGGCTGCATCCCGATCTACATGGGGGCTCCCAACGTGAGGGACTTCTTGCCGGCAAACAACGCTGCCATTCTGGTGTCGGAGTTTCAGTCAGCCGAGGAGCTTGCAGTGTACATCAAGAGGGTGAAGGAGAACGTGACGATGAGGGAGGAGCTGCTGTCCTGGAGGGACAGGCCCCTTCCTGCCTCCTTCCTCCGCCTGTGGAACTTGTCATGGGACACAGCAAAGTGCAGGATCTGCCAAGTACTCGCGGGTAGGATGAGAAATGAGCCGGAGGGGAGGCGACGGGCTGATGCTGCCGCCATTGGCGATGCAAGCTTCTGGCGGGAGCGAGGATGCGCGGCGGAGGATGCAGCGAGGTTTGAGCTTGCGAGGAGACTCTACAGTCTGTGCAGACGAATCGAGCCGAGGGACGAGAAGTGTGGGAGAGGGATGAGAAGAGCTGCAAGGAAAGGTCGCGGGCAGAAGGTGATTGCTCGGACCGAGACGGGAAGAAAGGTTGTCGTCGTCCCAACTCATCAGAGCTCTTCAGCCTTGCAGAGGTCAAACTTGACCTGCGCTGTTGCAGTAGATCCCATCTTTGCGAACGACCTGGACATCGACGTGTCGAGCGTGATGTACGTCGTAGATGAATTCTGCATCTTGAATCAGATCGAGTTCGGGCCGAGGTGTCAGGAGGTTTTCACGCAGGTTGGCAATCAGCTTGTGCGAAATGGAGTGAAGGTAGAGAAGATTGCGATGTGGGAGGCGTCCAAGAATCGCAGGGCTGACGAGAGTCTGTGCGATTCCATCGACCGAACTTTTGCACATGAATATTCGTGACCGAGGTGCCGGATGAACCCTATGAAACTCGACCCCTCAATCCTTATGTTTGTTGCCCTCCAATCACATTCAACTCGCATTTCTATCAATCTTGTTTTCGTCTTACATCTTGCATTTCTGAATTTCTTACACGAAGACAGTACGTCGACATCGCCAGATTTCTCAATCTTCTCAGCGAGGGTTTGCAGGAGCTTTTCTTCGATCGAAAGGAACTGCAAAGTCACCATCATCCCCATCGCCCTGCCTCTGAATCTCTCACGTTTCACTTGTCGTAGGATCTCAACGTGTTTGGTATCTTCTGACCCAGGAGACGAAATCACGAACCTGTGAGATTCAAATCAGTAGGCAAATCTTCAGGCTATCGTCAACAACTTCAAACTCTCCTTGGCAACTCCGCGTCCGGTCATGAACTGGCGCATGGGAGTCAGCAGGGAAATGAAGTGAGCTTGCAGACCTTCAGTTTCGAGTAGAAAGTCTTCGAGTCGTCCTTCATCTTCTGCCGTTCCAGCTCCCTCGCTTTCATCCTTTCTTGCTTCTGCCGCAGGAGATCTGCCTTCAACTTCGCTCTCGCGTCAAGTCGTGATCGATCCTGGAAAGTCTATCACCTTGGATATTCCTTTCCGCAGCTTCACTCCTCTGAAGACCCCTTGTATCTTGGAGCTTGCTAGCACCCTGATTCAACGTCACCCTCACCTTCCTTGTTGCCCTCGCAAAGTACCTTGCCACCTCCAGCGCATGGGTTTGTTCCTCATTCAACGACCCGCCGTACTTGAAGGTTTCTTCATCCTGCTTTCCTTCCTGCCTCAAATCCTCCATCGCCCTCAGGAAGAAACGGTTTGACAGCTGGAAAGATTGGTCAAGATCACGAGCGACAACAATGGAAAAGGAGCAACCATCTTCTTCTCGTAGATCCTCCTCAGCCTGTCCTCCTCCCTCCTCTGCATCATCGCTTGCCACTGCTCCGTCACCCACTCCTTCACGTGTCCCCACCTGCCGCCTCCTTCAGACGCCATGCCCGACATGCCCGCGGCAACCTCGCATGCTCGGGCTTGTTCCATCCGCTTCCTTCCATGCAACCAAGTTGAAACAGGAGCGATATCTTGATGCCAAGGTCTTGGTTCTATCGGCAGCTGTCACAATCCAACGTCCCTCCTCGTCTCCACTCTTGCCTGAGACCCTCGATCAACGATCGCCTTCATCAACTCGATCTGAAAGTCACTGGGCCCTTGCTGGTTGATCTGCCTGCTCATCCTGTTACATTCCCTCCCTCTCCTCTTCCTCTCCTTCCTCTTCCATTCCTCTACCTCTACCTCTACCTCTTCCTCTTCCTCCTCCCCTCGCTCTCCATCTCATCGTCTCCCCCGTCCCTCCCTCTCACCCTCCAAACAGCTGCTCGATGGCTCGGAAAGCTGCTATCCGCACATTGTGCGCTTCGTCGCTGAGGAAGGGAAGAATCTCGAGCAAGGCGTCACTGCCAGGACGAGCGTCAGGATCTACAACGACTGCCATGCTCGTCACTTGTCCTCCTTGTCGCAGAAAGCAGCGTAGTTGGTGATCGCACTCCGGCGGACCAAGTCATCGACGTCCTCCAGACGCTCTTCCAGCACATCTCGAAGGGAGTATCTGATCGAGCTTGATCAAGGGCATTGGACTTCCATCTTGACTTGCTCACCCGTTCTCTGTCGACATCCAGTTCTTCATGGTCCTCCCTGCATACCCGATGACGGTCATCGCCACCAGCCTCGAGTCGGGATCTTCAGGTCTCGTCAAGGACAAGGGAGGGAGCAAGTAGATCGTCTAGCGACGCTTACCGGGATCGTTCTGCACCATCCTCACCACATGATCTAGAGTCATCTTCACACAGCCTTGCTTCCCGCCCGCAAGGATTTTCCTCAAACATTCGCAGCAGGTCCACCTGCAGGACGGTCACATCCCTGCATCTCCTCCTCCTCCTCCTCCTCCTCCTTTCTCCTCTTCCCACTTGATTGCATGTGACTTCTCATCGAGCCCCTTAAGCAGCTTCTGTGCTACGATCACGTTGCCGTCATCGCTGTAGTCCGTCATCAGCTTGAACGCCTCTATCCTGCAGCAGACCATCAACATGGCGGCAGCTCAACCGCTGCTGCTGCCTCACCTCACGCTCTCGTCCTTGCTCTGCAGCAGCCCTTCGATGTTGGGGAGCACTTTGCTTGCCAGCTGCATGTCCCCGATGCCCGAGCTCTGCTCCACCTCCGTCCTCAGCTGAACGCTACCGACAGGAGCCAGCGTCTCATTGCGGAGGGTGAACCATTCCAGCGCGTTGCCGACCATGAGGTCGGTGACTTTGACGTAGCACTTGCCGACAGCAAATTCACTCTCGTGGCCGATGACGATGCCCTGTCTTCTCCCCAGCAGAATCACCTCCAGCTCCGCCCTCTCAGTGTCGAACACGTCCAGCCGGAAGGTCAGGGAGGACCAGCGCTGCCTCCTCTCGAAGCTCATCGACCGGCTCTCGTACGAGGAGCTTGCCCTGTCGTGCAGGATGTTGAAGACGCATCGGATCATACCGCCCTCCATGTCGCTCTGTCGCTCCAGGTCCTTGACCTGGTGGAGGGTGACGTTGAGGGTGGACG
Organism: Guillardia theta CCMP2712; assembly: GCF_000315625.1. NCBI lineage: Eukaryota > Cryptophyceae > Pyrenomonadales > Geminigeraceae > Guillardia > Guillardia theta. The sequence continues at coordinate 377,630 of NW_005434610.1, forward strand.
GGGCATGGCGGAGGCAGGCGATGGCGGCCCGGACGACCTCGGAGTTCCAGTCGAAGATCCGCTCGTGGACCATGTTGAACACCCTCGCGTCTCCCTTCTCCACCACCTTTGGGACCACGTTGAGCATCCGGATGCGAACGTTGGTGAGCGGGTGCCGTAGGAGAGCTGAGATCAGCATCTCCTTCTGCTCCTCCTTCAGCCTCCTCTCCATCTTTCCAAGGGTATCGATGGCTTGTAACGCGACCTCCTCCTTCAGGACGTCGGTCACACCCAGGGCTCTCTCGACCTCTTGGAAGTTGACAGCGATGCTCTCACTCCTCTCCTCTACCGCTGTCACCTCGTTGTTCTGCAGCCGCCGCTTGATCGTGGCCACCGCTCGCTGGAAGCCTCCTCTTCCTCTCAGCTCTTTGCCGATCTTATGCACCTCCTCCTCCTCCTCCTCCTCATCCTCATCATCATCATCATCATCATCATCATCATCATCATCATCATCATCATCATCATCATCCTTGAGGGTCGTCCTGTACTTGACTTCCTCATTCTTCAACAACGACGCGCTCACTCGCGCGTGACTCTTGCACTTCTCTGTCTTCTTCGGCTGTCCGAGGAGGCTGAAGTAATCTGAGATGATCAAGGAGTTTCGGATGCTGATACTGCTCCTCCTCTGCTTCGCCTTGTGCTCCATAAACACCAGCTGGTCGTCCACCAACCCGGTAGGCGACAGCCCTCCAAGGTCGTCATGGTAGGGCTCTGCAAGTACAACATCACAGGTAGAAGGGGAGGAAGTACACGAGTATCTTCACCTGCTACATTGCCGTCCTCACTCTCCTCCTTTGTGATTCTCCGGGTAAAGAACTCAGTTATCTCCAGCTCCAGCTCTATCATCTTCTGTCGCCCCCCGCTGATGAAGCTCTCCTTCCGCTTCGCAAACATGTCTTCTCCGTCTGACATCCTGACCTGACTCTTCCTTCCTCTTGTCACCAAGAGATCGTGGATCAAACGACCATCATCCGTCACTGGTGGGCTCGCCTTGGCAAGTCGAGACTGTCCTCTCAATCCAGACTTTTCTCCCTCTCCTCCTCCTCAGTCCTTCTCTCTCCTCCTTCGTCTCTCTCCTCCTCCTCAGTCCTTCTCTCTCCTCCTCCTTCGTCTCTCTCCTCCTCCTCTCCTCCTCTCCTCTCTTCCTCCCCCTCCACTTGCCTCACTTTGCCCCGATGGTCCGTTGACTGTAACCCCAATCTTGCTTCACCCCCTTCTTTGACCACAATGTACCCCACCCTACCTCGGGGCTCGGCCCTCTTTGCCGGTCTCCTATCTTCCGCGGTCACCGGAGTCTTTGATGTCCCGAATGCTGGGATGAGAGGGCGGTGAGAGGAGGAAGAGGAGAGAGAAGCTTGAGAGGAGGAGAGGAGAGGACAAGAAGCAGATCACGATGATGAGCTTGAGGATGGGGGGGCTTCGAGCATGGACCTCCAACAGTTTCTGGTCAAGGGCGCTAGGGAGGAGCTTGCGAACTCCAGTGCGGAAGCTCGGCCATCCCGTTCGGACTGGCTGGGGTGTGCATGTACTCAACAGGGTCCATGGAGGGAAGGCGTTCATCTCTGCATCCTCCTCCTCTCCTCCCCCTGTCTCAGAGGTTCTTCGGCTGTTGGACAAGGCTATCAAGGGCGACAGCAAGGACGTAGACGCGATGGACAAACTGCATCAGAGGATAGAGCAGGAGATGAAGGAAGGAGCAAAGTCTCAAGACATCAGCCTGGTTGCTGGCATCCTCTCTTCTTTAGAGTTCGCCGGTCACAGGGACGAGCGAAAAGCTGAGGAGCTGCTAGAGCATGCGCTGGGGCAAGGGGACGCGATGGCGATGTTCTACCTTGCACGCATGCACCTGGTGAAGAACGAGAAGGAGGAGCCCGATCCTGTGTTTGGAGAAGATGAGCAACTCTCGGATGACCTACTCAATACAAGCCACCTCGAGCTGAACGCTGAGAAAGCGAAGAAGGTGAAGAAGCAGATCCTGCTGCTGATCAAGGAAGTCCGTATTGGGAAGAGGGAGGGAGCTCCGGTCAAGAGCTTCAAGACGGTCAAGCAGCAGGAGACGGACGACATGGTCGAGTGGAAGCCGGACATGCAGAAGGGGCTCGCCCTGCTAGCCCAGAGTGCGGAGCTAGGGAACGCCGATGCTCAGGTGATGTTGGGGAATTTGAAGGTTTCCGGGGAGTTTGTGCAGCTGCTTCCCTCGCACAAGTCGAAGGTTGTGGCAGGGAACATCGTGGAGGTGGAGCCTGTGCTGTCCAGGCAGGAGACGGATCCGAAGCTCGTGCTGGAGGATGGAGTCAAGCTCTACGAGCTGGCGGCAGCTCAGGGCACGCGGACGCCTGGTACAACCTGGGGATGCTCTACTTTGACAACAGGCACCCGCAATGCAGAGGAGACGAGCGATGGAATGCCGAGCAATGTCTTCGCTGCATGCAGGAGGCGGCAGATCGCGGCGACAGCAGCGCCATGTACTTCCTGGGATCTGCCAAGTTGGCGGGAGAGCTGGGGGGGATGAAACTTGACAGCTCAGATGGTCTGAGGTTACTGGAGGAGGCGTCCAACAGAGACCATCCAGCTGCGAGCTACCACGTCGCGATGCTCATGCGGGAGGAGGGGAAGGAGGAGGATATGAAGAAGTTCCTGAGCAAGGCGGCGGGTCTGGGAGATGCGGAGGCGCTCTTCTGCCTTGGGGACATGCACTTCCACGGTTCAGACGGCTTCCAGATGGATCATCCCAAGGCTTTTCGCTTCTTCCAGGAAGCTGCTCGTCTCCAGTGAGTGGTTGACGCGTGCTCCAGGTCCTCCTCACCCTCTGCTGCAGGCACTCAGCAGCCATGTGCTGCGTGGGAGTGATGTGCTACAACGGTTTTGGAGTGAAGAAAGACGTCAAGTCCGAATCTCTTTCCTTCTCCTGTCCTGTCGCTGACGTCTGCCTCGCAGCAAAGCCTTCCTCGCGTATCAGAGGTCAGCGGAGCTCGGCAACATCGAGGCCATGCGGAATCTAGCCGCCATGCATCTGAGCGGGGAAGGGTGCGAGAAGAACGAGGCGACTGCCAGGTTTCTTGAAAAAGGCAAGAGGAGAACAGAGCTGACGTCTGAACGTCTAGGTATCTTCTCAAGGTGGTGGAAGAGGCTGAGGCCGAAGCTTCGCAACCTCAATAAAGATGCTGTGAATCTATTCGCTGAGAGAGTCTGAGCTCGAGGAAGCGAGGTTCTGTCGCGTCCTGCAATCAATATGAGTCAACAAAGACTCAAAAGGCTTTCGGGGTGTACAGTCTCTGACGAGTCGTGCGGGTTGTCTCTTGCTTCTCATGCAGCTTCGCTGTCCGTCTAGTCACTCTGAAACAAAGAGGTCAAGAGGCCAAAAACTCCGCATCCCTCGTCCTCACCTCTTCGTCTCTGAATCGCAGAAGTCGCTGTCGCTGTCCGAGGACTCTTGTTCGTATCTCTTCACCTTGTTGACAGTGCGAGTTGACCTCCTCAGAGGAGCTGCGGCGAAATCAGCCCAGCTCCCACCTTCCCTTCTCCTCATGTTGTACCAGCAGGACGAGATTGACGAGCGCGTTTCTGAACAGCCTTCGGCTGAACGTCTCCATCTGAGTTTTCTTCCATGTCCTCCGCCTCCTCCGAGCTCTCCCCGCTGAGCTCCACGCTCTCGCTCTTGGTAGCTCTTGTCCCCTGGGATCGAGTGATCCTCAGAGGGACCGCAGAGAAGATGGAAGCAAGTTTCCCCGGCCTCGATTTCTATCAAGATCAATGAGGCATGCAGAGCATGGACAATTTACAACTTGACCTGTCTGCCGATATAGACTCTGAGCTGCTTCATGAGGTAAAGAAGCGAACAGACTGTGGTTGCCTCCTCCACATCCTTGATCCAGACTTTTTGGACAGTATCCCACCCTTCTCTCATCTTTGTAGCTTTAAGAAAGTTTTGCAGCCTGACAAGGGCAGACCAGTCAGGCAACCTGGGAATGATGTAGAATATCACGCCTGATGAGATGATTCTTCAGACTTTGAATATCTGCAGATGAAGCTGTTGCAGCTCTCCATTCCTCTCGCTTCTGGTGAAAGAAGATTTGCCAATCTTCATACATGTCTTCGGGAGTGGACTCTTCTATGTTCAGCAGAACATCTTGTGCTCTTTGAAATATTGACTTGTCTGTTAGAATTCGTCAATGCCTCCCTAATCGCAAAGTTTTTGACCTTCGTCCCCAGCTGCATCCTCCTGCTCCTCTTTCTCATCTCCTTGGTGATTCCCTGGCACATCGGCCTCGCATAGGGAGTATGTATGAACCATGTCTCGCAACTTCTTCTGGAATCCAATCTCGTTTTCCGGATAAGTCGGGCTCCAGTGCTCATACAATTGATCCATCGGCTCACCTGTTCGCTCAATCACTTCAACTTCCTTTCCTCTCATGGATCTCAGTCAACTACCGGGCTGGATCATCTTCCAGCAGGACTGCTTAGGGTCTGTGCCCTGCATGTTCTCCCAGAGAAGGTTCGCTCGCTGTTTGATGCACTTTCCCACCCAGTACCGCTGCTGCCCCGACGACAAGCACGGAACACGCACGATGGACGTGTGGAAGCAAATTTCTCTGCTTCGTGATTCTGCCCTGTAGAGGTTAAGCGTGTCAGACTGGGAATTGGCAGGCTGCAACTTGAAATGCACCTCTCTTTTCGTCCTATTTCTTCCTTCCTCTTGCTCTCCTCCTCTGCGATTCTCTTCTCTTCACGGAGCCTCTTCTCCTCCGCAATCTTGTGTGCTCGCGCCTCGTCCTCCCTTGCCTACAGACATATTGTTTCAATGAGACAACCATCAGCCGGTCAGTGGGGTCACCTTAACAACCGCTCTCTGGCGGTCCGTCAAGTTCTGCAGGTCTTCCTGAGGTGAGGTCGTCGTTTCTGACTCCACGAAGCAATCGAGTTTGTCGCACACTTCGATCTCTGGTTTCTTGTACCTGGGCAAATCAAAACATGAATTCCAGCTCAAGATCAGTGTCACGGTCGTCACTTCTCAAGGATCTCCTCCATCTGCTGCTCCTTGCGTAGCTCCTCAAGGCGGTCAAGGCTGGAGTCTATGTATTTCCTGAAAGAGGACAACCTCAGTCCGCCGCAAGACGCAAATCATTCATGCAAACCCGATCACTGGGCTTGAGATGCAATCTTCTACAAGGAACTCCAGGGCTTCAAAACGTTCGGTCAATGACAGCTCTGAGTACTCGAAGTTTGACAGTTTCTCGACCAACTTCTGGTGTTCTGGGACATTGCTGTCCTTAAGGTGCTGCGAATATATATCAGCATCCCGGGCCGGAATGTTCACTGGAACCTGGCGGAGAACTTCTGGCCAAGTGTCTTCGTCGATCATTCTTTCTTCGTCGGGAGTCTCCCCACCTCTCACGATGGCACGGAGAAAAGCTACATGCAGCTTTGACAGCACGGGCGAAGGAAACCTTTTGACCGTAAAGGGCTAAGAAATGAATCACAAGAGAAAAGAGTATCACTTGCTGACTCCTTGGTTGAGCTCTTCAGCCATAGTTTCAGTTATGCCCAGAACCTCGCTGAGATGCATATTGAGCTAATCAACTAGAAACGTGGCAAATTACCTAAAAGTGTTGCAAAACTGCAGAATCAGCATTGCTTGCTGATTCAGACTGACTTCATCGCCACATGGATGCTCAGGTCTACATTTTTTCTTCCACACAGTCTTGCCATCGCTCTTGCCTGGACCAAAAATCATCAGATCCCAAGGTTCACCAGAAATGGAAATACCAAAATCGAGAATGCTCTGGCGAGACCCGGTTTCTGCTTCTGTTTGTCATCAAGTTACAATCACATCAAGATGGAGAGGTGTGCAGACGTACTTCTATTGGAGTTTTCCTCCGAAATCTTCTTGTGGTCCGTAGATGACTTCTTCTGTTTCCTGACAGCGTCATTCTTGGCTTCGTCGGATTTCTCGCCATTGGTATCTAGAGGCTTCTGATTCAACCTTTCCTCATTTGGTTTGCATTTCTTCGATGTTGGAGGCGTGTCATGGGCCACTATCTCCTTTTCGCCATCGTGGTCAGAGAGCACAATGCAATCCGTGGATTCCTGTATCGTCCCTGAACATTCTTCGCTCCCCTTCTCCTTCTTTCCCCTCTCAGTACTGTTATCCTGATTCGAATCCTTGACTTCTGTGCTAGCGGCAGCAGCCTTCACGAAGAACGCAGTGATCTTGTTCTTCTGGTTCACTGCAGCCGCCGAGCTCCCTCGTTTCTTCGGCAAACTATTGGTTGCCTTGGATTTGTTGTCAACATCTGACTTGATCTCAATGGGAGCTGCTGGAACCTCCTCGACTTCCATGATCTGAAAAGGAAGGTGAGGAGTCAAGGCGGGCGAAGGGAGGGCTCGGGGAGAATTTGGAGGAAGGGGAGTTGGGGCACTCGGATACATTGAGCATGGGAACAAATCTCGTCCCTGAGTACTTGTGCAATGTCCGCCTAAAGAAATGCTAGTGTTTGATATTTTCTAGAACACTCTCGCAAAACATCCACTCTATCCTTCTCCTCCACACTCTTGCAAAACATCCACTCCATCCTCCTCCTCCTCCCCACAGACCTTCCCCTAGCTCGATCTGCATAATGCAATCCGAGGTCATCAACAACGACATTCCTCTGTTCCTGCTTCCCTCATGCTCCTGCTTTTCCTGCTGTCATGCTTCAATCATTCTTGATGATCATGATGATCCTGCCGTCGCAGCTTCCCACCCTGCTCCTTCCTTGCCCTCCTGCCGCAGTGCTCTTCGCATCTAATCGCCTCCTCGACATGTCCGACGGGCCTTGGCGGGAAAGCAAAGTTTTACTCAATCTTCTTCACTGAATTTTTTGTCAACTCTCTAGCCTAGTAAAAAGAAATGCCATGGTTTGAGTAAAATCGGAGGGCTAAGACTCGCCGACTCGGCGACCGGCGGAGCCCTGGAGGGTCCGACGGTCGGGCCGCCGGGCCGCCCCGGTCACGGCCACCGGGCCGCTGCCGCAGCGCGGCCGCCGGCGGGGGGCCGCGGGGCCCCTAAACTGCGAAACTGACTGCCCCGGGCCGATCGCCCGCCGCCGCCGGCGGCGCCGTCACCGGGCCGGGCCTCAGTGCCCTGGGCCCCAGGCCGCGTCCGATCCGACGGTCATCCGCCGGGCCGCCGGCCGCGGCGCCTCCAAAAGTTTGGATGGCATGGGAAGGATGGAAAGGTTTATAATTTAATAAGGTGATATTTGGTACAAATATATATATACATATTAGCGAGATCTCGATAGCTCCTAAAAGGCCCTTGCATGTCTTGTACCATAATCTTGTACCATAATAAAGATCTCTTCCCCAAGTATGGTACTGGAATTCCAAATCTCAGGTAATCTTGTTCACTACCAAGATTTTTCCTCAGTACAAAAGCACTTGGGAGATTGTACTAGGAGCTCAACTTGCTGTGATACTAGGGGCCCTTCTAACACCATCCCAATCCTCAGAAGTATCTAGGATGCTATGAGCTTCCTAATACCTTCATCTGACCCACCGGCTACGAAAAGTTCTAGGAAGTTGCATAGGAGGTACCACCAACCCTGCTAAAGGTCATTGGTCCCACCCCTACCCCATCATTCCTCCCCTTTAGATCTGATTCACCCCAGGTCATTCCCCCAACTGAATATGTAATGTACCCGTGGTCTTCAAATTTTCTCGTACCCCACCCTTCTTTTTCCCAACACAGTGAATGACTACCCCATGTCAACGTCAGGTTGAGGAAGGGGTGGGGAAGCACGCAGCGCTCAAAGCTGATCGAAAAACAGAATGGCGGGGAAGAGAAGGGGGGGGAGAGGAGCGAGGAAGCAGACGAGAATGAGGCTAAAGAGGATTCTGGTCAGGGAGGACAAGACCACGTGCGCTGTAGACCAGGACTCTACTTAGCGCAGGGCAAGGAACTCCGGGACAATGTGCGGGCAGTGTGGTTACATCATTGTGCAGCAGTACATATCGAAGGGGGGAGGATGGGATGTTCGGAGCAGACAAAAGCAGATTAGGACAGAAAGAAGAGAGAGGTTGTGTACGGTAATCAAGCCGGTTGGAGCGAGTATGAGAGAGGCGAATGCATACTGGGCGATCGTTGTGGAGCAGAAGGAAATTTTAGTATTACACAACACAATACACAAAGATGTGAAGCTAGAGGGAAAGTTCGGGAAGACCATGAATATGAGGCAGGAGAGTCAGGAGGGTTGGGAGACACTTCATTGTAGGTGTGAATCTGCGATATGTCTGCAACTGTGGCCCTTGGTGTAGATTCGCGTTTGAATGTTCAGCGATATGCTCTTGGATCGATCCTTTCAGACTGCTGGACTACTTGCTGTTCTCACTTACCCATCTCTTTTATAGGGAGCCTGTGATTTGTGAGGGGTATGTTTGCTTGAGCACAGTATGATAAGCAACGTTGCAATGTGAGTCCTTCCCTTCGTTGACATCGTTTCCTACACATTATGACTGCTTGTCAATGCAGGTCCCAGACTGTTGACAGAAGACAAGACGGCGCACAGATGGACCTCAGAGTAGGGAAGAAGTATAGAATCACGAAAAAGATTGGAGGAGGATCGTTTGGCGATATTTTTCATGGTGCTGCTGATTTCGCAATCGAGTGGCTCTGTTGATTCTGTTGCAGGTGTGCACATTGGCACTGGGGAAGAAGTTGCTATCAAACTTGAATCTGTTCGTAGCAAGCATCCCCAGCTTTTGTACGAGTCAAAGGTGTTGCGTTACCTCAAAGGCGGGGTCGGGCTACCAGAAGTCCTTTGGTATGGGGTTGAAGGAGACTACAATGTGATGGTGATCGATCTTCTCGGCCCATCTCTGGAAGGTGCTGGTTCCTTGTCGATTTCTGCTGCATGCTTAACTTGTCTTGCATCAGACCTCTTCAATTTCTGCAACCGCAGATTTAACCTGAAGACCGTTCTGATGCTTGCCGACCAGGTATGTCGTGAGTTATACAGATTTTGAAAGCTGACATAATTTCTTGTTTCAGATGCTGAGTAGAATAGAGTATGTGCATTCCAAAAGCTTTCTGCATCGAGACATCAAACCAGACAACTTCCTCATGGGCGTAGGAAAGAAGCTCCACATGGTCCATATCATAGATTTCGGACTGAGCAAGAAATATCGCGACCCCAAAACCTTAGAACACATTGCTTATCGTACCAACAAGAACTTGACAGGCACAGCAAGGTATGCAAGCTTGAATACTCACCTGGGAATCGAGCAAGGAAGGAGAGATGATCTCGAGGCTCTCGGATACGTGTTCATGTACTTCCTCCGGGGCAGCCTGCCCTGGCAGGGTCTGAGGGCTCATAACAAGAAGCAGAAGTATGACAAGATCAGCGAAAAGAAGTTGACAGTTCCTATTGAGCAGTTGTGCGCTGGTTTCCCCGAGGAGTTCTGTACGTACCTCAACTACGTAAGGAAGCTCAAGTTCGACGACAAGCCTGATTACGCCTACTTGCGCAAACTGTTCCGGGATGTTTACACCAGAGAAGGCTTTGAGTACGACCACGTCTACGATTGGACCACCCTCAAGTCTCAGCAGTCAAAGACAGGATCGAGCACCAATGTATATAATGAGTTCCTCGCGAATCAAGTGCAAGGCAACATGGGCATGCCTCAAGGGCAGGGTGGAGTCGCAAACATGCCTGGGGTCAGAGTGCAGGGAGGAGAGCCGCAGAGCTCGCTCCAAGTCTGATCACGTTGTTCATCAAGGGCAAGATGTCGTGTTTTCTGGAGATCTTGTTCGATGGATAAATGATTGGAAGCTTGTTTTCTCGATTTTGGACCTGCTCGTGTATATCATGGAATCCGACTTTTTTTTCATGTTTTGCTATGGATTCATCACCCATTGTTGCCGTCGTTTGGATTGTCTCTTAAAGTTTCGATTCATCGGGTGCTTCATCTGCCAGACACGTCCCATTCTCGGCTCTGTGTAGTACAGTTTAATCTCAGTAATGAGCTTAAGGAGAGTCCCTAGTAAATCTCGTAGACTCTTCGCTTGGACGAGGTGGTTTGGTATTTCACAGGAACACGATGCGAGGTCAGGGAGGCTTCACGAGACTGTATCTTGACCGAGGATGGGCATGGCCTGCCATGAGGAGTCAGGGGACGAGAGGGAGGAGGGGAAAAGACCATCCGAATGTCTTGCGGCAACTTCTGGTTCCAGTTGGACGTGATAGTCTTGGTCCTTGTATAGAACCTGTTGGAGCCGTTAGCCTCCTCCTCCCCCCCGCTGTCGTCGCTCACTGGACGGCATTCTTGCCATAGAAGTAGAGGTCACCTGCCAGGAATGCCGTGAGCTCGAGAGGACTCGGCGGCCTCCCCTGGCCATACCGAGCATGCTCTTCTTGGATCCGGTGAAGGAGAAGTAGGGGATGGGAACAGGGATAGGAACGTTAATCCCGATCTGTCCTACCTGCAGCAGAATGTTTCGCCTCCTGCTCTCCTCAGACCACAGAGTGTCTGCTAACCTTGATGGAGTTCTGGAAGTACCTCGCTGCCACTCCCGAGCTTGTGAAGATCGCTGTTCCGTTTCCTGTATGGCCATGTGACGACGATGGAGAGGATACAGATGCTGGTGGTGGTGGTTGTCATGTGATGACGGCGATGATCATTGCAATGATGATGATGCCGAGGTGGAGTTGGATGTCCAAGAAGAGGATGACGACCGGAAGGACAGGAAGGGAAGGACGAGGACGAGGACGAGCAGGAGGAGCAGGAAGAGGAGGGGAAGGAGGGGGAGCAGGAGCAGGAGGAGGAGGAGGGCGTGCACACTGACCGTAAGGATTGTCGTTGATGATTTGGATCGCCTCGTCTAAGTCCGCTGCTGAGATGCACACAAGCACCTGAGCGCGTGGGAATGTAAGGCAGAATGACACGAGGCGATGAAGAGGAGACAGCAGCAGAGGGAGGAGGGAGGAGGGAGGAGGGGGCGAGCAGTGAGGAGCCTGTAACGACGAAGGAGGTGGATAAAGGAGAGGAGCGCATGGGAAAATATCAGGAGGACATAGAGAGAGAGAGCGAGGAGAGGAGAGGAGAGGAGAGGAGAGGAGAGGAGAGGAGGGTAGAGGATCGAAGAGCTTCTCATCACCGGGGCAAAGATCTCCTTCTGGTAGCACCTGCAGAAAGTCAGGAGGCTTCACTTCTCCCCTCACCGGACTCACTGCATGCTCGTCGTCGCTTCTAGGATGGTCGGGCCAACAAAATTTCCCTTCATGCACTCAGTCATCTTCTGATCCTCCCCTACCCCCAAGGCCCAGCTCTCCTCCCTCTTCTCCTCTTGTCCGCTTTCCCTCCACCTCCCTCCTCTCTCCTCCTCCCTCCTCCTCCTCCCTCTACTGTCCTCCTCCTCCTCCTCCTACTCTCCTCCTCCTCCTCCTCCTCCTCCTCCTCCTTCTCACATTCGGGAATTCCCTCACAACGACTTGTCTCCCATCCAGATGCACTGTACACAGATTCAGCTCCCCCTCGCTGGCAGCAACGAGTACCTGTCGCTCCCTCCTTCACGGCCTCGCCCACTATCCCCTCCACTCTCCTCTGCTCCTCCTTCAGTCCTCCTCCCACTTGGTCACACTCGTCACCTTAGCAGCTGAGCTGATGAGGGGACCAACGTCGGCACGCGGATCGGTCCCCGCTGACACCACCAGCTTCTTCGCCTTCTGCACCAGCTCCGGCAGCCAATCCCTGCGTCGTTATCAGTCTCCCTCCTCCTCCTCCTCCCTCCTCCTCCTCCCTCCTCTTCCTCTCACCGAGCCTTCCCCACGAGAACCATTACACTGATGGCCATGCAACGCTGCCCTGCTGCTCCGAAGGCTGCTCCTACCTGCTCCCGAGCTCATGCCCTTGTCAAGCAGGCAGTGCCCTTTCTCACCATGGCGTTGAGCGCGTGCTCCTTGTCCGCGTCTGGGAGGATGACGGCATGGTTCTTAGCTGCCATATTGCACTGCAAGAGCGATCAGAAGAGGAGAAGGAAGGAAGGCCGAGGAGGAAGTGGAGCAGGAGGAAGAGGAGAGGAGGAAGAGAAGAGCTGTGGACAGGGATGACGACTTGCAGTAGGGTGCGCGCACCTGTACTCTCTTCCCTGCAAGCGTCGCTTGTCTCCAGATGTCTTCTCCAGCTACGGATGAACCGACAAATGAGATGGAGGAGATGTCTGCCTAGTTCGTTATTTCCGGAGATGCTCACCGCTTCTTCCCTCTCGTCCTCGTCCTCGTCCTCGTCCTCGTCCTCGTCCTCGTCCTCGTCCTCGTCCTCGTCCTCCTCACCTTCGTGTTTGCAGAGGAACTGTGCTGTGTCCTTGGAGCCGTGAATGATGTTTACAACCCCTGGCGGACAGCCTGAAGGACCACCATCACAAGGAAGGAGAACTGGAGGAAGGGAAGAGGTTTGAGGGGGGGGGGGAGAGCGGGAAGAGAAGGGCGGGCAAGGAGGAGCAAGAGAAGAGGAAGGGAGAACAGCAAAAGAAGAGAGGACGTCGGATGGAGGATGGAGGGCAGGATGGAAAGTAAAGGGAATGAGAGGAGGAGAGGAGAAGGAGATAACAAGGTATCGCACCTGCTTGCTCGATGAGTTCGACTAGCCGATGAGCCGTCCCTGGCACCATCTCGGACGGTTTGAGGATGAAGGAATTCCCGCAGACTGCTGCCATGGGGAACATCCAGAGCCTGAGCAGGACGCGATAGAGGTGAGAAGCGAGGAAGAGCGAGGGGGAGCGAGGGGGAGGTTGAGATTTGTTTAGAGGAGTAAGAGGATGCGGAGGAGGAGGTGGAATGGGGGGGAGGTACAAAGTCAGCCGGGGGGCAGGGCGGGAGAAGGAGAAGTTTCATGCTCACGGGGATCATTGCTGGGAAGTTGAATGGGGTTGATGCCTGCCCGTACCCCCGAGAGGGACTCGGGAAGGAGAAGATGTCCATGCCCCCTACCTTCCTTGTTCAGGAGGAGTCGGAGCACGGGCCCAAGGAGGTGAAA
>NW_005434610.1:390779-410750 GCF_000315625.1 Guillardia theta CCMP2712
GAGGGGATAGAAGGGAGGGGATAGAAGGGAGGGGAGAGAAGGGAGGGGAGAGAAGGGAGGGGAGAGAAGAGAGGGAGAGAAGGAGGGGAGAGGAAAAAATACGATTCAAGGCGAGGATAGGAGCGAGGAGGGGGAGGGAGAGAGGAGGAAACGGCAAAAAAGACTGTTTACAGCTTGCCATGGGAACTTGCTCACCTCAAGACCGCGGAAGATGTCTCCCTTTGCATCTGCGAGGGTCTTTCCTTGCTCGCGCGTGATGATGTTGGCCAGCTCATCGGTGTGCTCCCTGATGAGGTTCTTTGAAGACCGTCAAGCCTTGGCTCCTCCTCCTTTCCGCCTCCCATCCCCATCCTCCTTCTCCCTTCCATCGTCTTCCATGTTGTCGTCTTCCTCCAACTCCTCTTCCCAATCCTCCTTCACCACCACCTCCACACACGTCTCCTCCTCCTCCTCCTCCTCCTCTACACACGTCTCCTCCTCCTCCTTGCCTTCCACCCTCTCTCTTTCCTCCCTTCCTCCTCCTTTCTCCACCTGGAAGCGAAACATGACTCTCTGCCTCTCAGAAACTGAGACCTGATCACAAATTATCACAATCACTTCACAACTTTCCTACGAGGTACACAACCTTGGACCATGAAGCTGCAGCTGCGGTTGCTGCCTCCACGCACATCTTCATCTCATCCTCCGTTGCTTGGGGGACCCGGGAGATCAGCTGGAGGGAGGGAGGGAGGGAGTTTTGTGAGCTGACTGGTCAAGGAGCAAGCAAGGAAAGCACCTCCTGTGTGGCTGGGTCCTTCACATCGAAGAAGGTGGTGGACTTGGAAGGGACCGCTTTACCGTTGATATGGTGCGCGAGAACAGAGACTGGATACAAGGCAGACTTGAGCTATACGGCATAACATTTCCTTGTGCAGATAATGACCTGAGCGATGGAAGAAAGAAAGCTTTCTCCTTGAAGCGAGAAAGATCATGTGGCGATTCATGGCATAAATCTCTACCACGTGTCAGGATGCTCGACAACATTCTTATCGGTATAAACTTTGTTTGACTGTGTTGAAAACTTTGTTTGAGTTGCACTCACTAGCTCTCAGGCTCTCAGGCTAGCTTGAAGGATGTTGCATGGCACCATCCTTCCTTCCCTTTGTCAATCATGGTTCAACCCTCGCCCCTCCTCCTCTCCATCTTCCTCTCCTTCCGCTCTCTCCCTCCCTCTCCTCCTTGCTTGCTGCTCTCCTTGCTTTGTTTCCTTTTTGTTGCGGTTCTTGCGCCCTACCCTGACTACCCCACCCCCAATTTTTTTCATTTTCCAAATCACACCCTCATATTTGCAGATTTGCTACTTAGTACCCGTATTATTTACAAGTGTATTACCCCTCTAATCCCTCAACTTTACCACCCTACCATGATTTTGCTCCCGAAGTCGTGTTTACACCCTACCTGCAACGGCCCCCAGATAGCACCCGACCCCCTTTCCTGTTTATTTTGTGTCAGATCCTAGGGGGTGGTGAGTAGAAACGACAAGGGAGAGGAGAGACGAGGGAAGGGGGACGGGAGGGGAGGAGGAAGGGAGGGGAGGGGAGGAGGGAGGAGGGAGGAGGTAGGGGAGGGGAGGAGGAAGGGAGGGGGGGAAGAAGCGAGAGAGGGAGGGAGGGAGGGAGGGAGGGAGGGAGGGAGGGAGGGGAGGGAGGGGACGACAGAATAAGAAGAAGTGAGATTACATTCGGCGAGATCTACGTTGGTAGGATGAAAAATGAGAAGATCGCTCTGATAGAAACAATGATCATCGCCCGTGGACGCAGTGGGCTGAAAGTAATGAAATGCTCATCAGAGCCGTGTGGAGATTCCACAGCATCTTGAAATCTTTATATGCAAATGCACACAAACACTCCTGTCCCGCATTGCAACCAGAAGTCGTCCTCGTCATGACCAGGGATCAAAAGACGTCTTCTTCTGATCCAGAGCAAACGTCGGGAGGGGGGAGAGCTACACGCACGAATGAAAAAGTCAACGAGTAGACCAAGGGGGGAGACACGATGGAGAGGAGGAGGAGGAAGGGGGCAGGAGCAGTCCAAGAACCTTGGAGACGATGGAGTCCCGGAAGGGAAGGAAGTTCTCTCCGTCACGCATGACCGGTTGCTCCCGCGGCAGCATCGCCTGTGAACCAACACGGTTGGAGGAGATTCCAGGGATGCTCCTGCTCCTGCTCACCCTCGGCCTCTCCGGCTGCCGCGGGGCGCTAATGAACTGAAGGTCCTGTATGCCGGGCCCGTACAGGGCCTTCGTCTTCCAGCTGTCGAGCTCTGCTCTCGCCCAGCTGGTCAAGGGCATGTTGCGAGCAGAGCAGGACCCCACCTGTTGACCTGGGGTCGTTGACGGGCTCCCCCCAGAGGAAGGAGATGTCGCTGAACTCGTCCATGGGCGTGACGATCTGCGGCGGGTCAGCGGGTGCCGAGGAGGGAGAGGGCAGTCGCTCACGTCCGACCGCCGGAAGTTCCTGGCGCTCCTGCTGGAGGCCTGGACGTAACCGTCCCCTCCTCGGGGATCGAACATGCCAGGAGCGTCCAAGGGAGGATGGGAGCGCTCTGGGAAGGCATCTGCTGCCTTCCTCGGCTGCGTCCTAGTCGCTAGCCCCTGAGCCTCAGCCCTCACCGTTGTAGGAGCAGCATCATGTTGCATGCTCCTGGGCTCGGCAGGACGAGGCTGGTCCGCTCCCCTGGGCTGAGCAGGCCCCTTGGACCTCAGCAAGGTCACCACGACCTGCGGAGTAGGAGGAGGATGAGCTGAGAGATTGGGAGAAGTTTGCGCTCCCAACAGCACCTGCTCTGCTGGAGGGCCTGACTTGCTCTGGTTAGGAGCTGGGCGAGAGAAGATCATCGTGATGGGCGTGTTTGCGGGGCCTGCAGCTGGGCCGTCAGCTCGAAGTGGAGGGGACCAGTGGAGCGACCGATCATGAGCTTCTCGACTTCCTCCTTGGACTTCCCCGCCATGTCCTGCGCAGGAGGGGCAGTGAGGCCGGCTCTCGAGATGATGCGGAGGTTCATGGCAAGTCCGCCTCACCCTCCCGTCAACGTCCAGCAGGACGTCCCCAGCTCGCAGCTGCCGCGAAGACGATCAGACGAGCAGGGCGTCAGGTGGGGGGATGCAGGGCACACCAGCCCATTCTTCGACGCGGGGCTCCCGGGGACGAGGTCGAGCACGACAGCGTTGTAGGCATCGGGAGCTCCGTACGCTCGAGTGGTCCACAGGATGCCGACGTTGCCCTCGAACTGGTTGAAGTTCATGAACTCGGAGAATTCCTTCTCCACCGGCGCAGCCTCGGAGAGCCTGGAGGTGAAGGTGAGGAGGGAGGAGGGCGGGGGAGGGGCGAGCTTACGCGACCCCCGGAGGAAGCTCGACGGAGGCCTCGAGGTAAAGCTGGGGATACACCGTGTTCTTCCTGAGCGAATCCTTGGGGCCCTGGAGGAACCTCAAGGGAGGAGGAGGAGGGGGAGCCAGTGGCGCTCCAAGAAATTTGTGGACGTACCAGGAGCTGGGAGAGGTGAGACTCTTCGTTGGACAGGTCGAACCATCCGGTCACAGAGCCCTGTGAGAGAGGATGGCGTGATGAAGTTGTTGCTGGAGATGGAGGAGCAGGCGGGGAAGAGACGGAGTGAAGAAGCGAGGAGGAGATGGAGGAGGGAGGAGGAGATTGCGGGAGGAGGAGAGAGGAGACCTTTGTAGTGATGAAATCCAGTGGAACATTGATGGACTCCCCAATGCTATCGTCCATCAGTTTTGCTGCCCAGCTAGGATTCAGCAGGGGCGACCGAGAGATCATCGGCACCATCAGCGTGCTCGAGTGAGACACGGGCGCACGCCTTAGGCAGGATGAAGTGATCGATGCCGAAGGTGAAGGCCTGGAGGGAGGCGAAAGAAAGGAGTCAGGAAAAGTATGAGACAACTCGAGAGCCTTCCCCTAGCTCACCTCGTTGAACTCCAACTCGTTGGAGCCAAGGAGCAGGCGAGTCCTGCGACGCTCAGGGTTGATGACCGACAAGTCCGCAGCGTGTCCTGCCCTCTACCTCGCTTTCTGCAGCTTCTGTCGAGGAGCCTCGAGGTAAGCGATGGCATACACTTCGCCTGACTGCCTGAGAGGAGACGTTAGTCAGGAGCTCGCCTCCTCCGGCCCTAAGTTGGCACCTGTACTGCGGGGGGATGTGTCCTCGAACGATCCGGATGTGAACTTTAGCATCTGAGGACCTGGGAACATTAGGAGTCCCTGCACCCGTCAGCTGCACTCGCTGCACATCCCGCATGTGGAGTACTCATGGCAGTGTCGAGTTTCAGAGGGATGCCGTTGGCGCTACCCAGCCCTTCCGTCCTCTGACAAGGCCGTAAGACCCTTGACAAGCTCTTGCAAGCAGCATCTTCACCGTCAGTTTGCTGGAGGAGGAGTCCTGGATCCCTGGAGCCTTGTTGGTCTGGCTGCCACCATCGACGTCACATCCAGCCTGCCTGTCGCAAAGGAGCAACGCAACCTTGCCACAGGATCGGACATGGGAGTTCTTCCTCCAGATCTGGTGAGGCTGCGGAGGCAGGTGAGCACGAGGCGAGGAAATATCGAGAGATCCATGTGATAGCTTCGTACCTCGGGCTCAAATTGCCATCGTCGATGCCCAGCAGCAAACGCAACGTGAGTCTTGCCGGTTCCTGCCATCATGTGTCAGGAGAACGAGCCATCTGCGTCCTCTAGCCGATACCTTGCTGCTGAGTTTTGACTCGGGGCCCTGCTTCACTTCAAACTGCTGCTCTATGAGCTGACCCTGACAAGCAGCACCGTGACGGGTGGCCAGACAGAAGGACTGTCGACCAGACCTCGTATGCGACCAGCTTGGAGACATTGAGGACTACCTCGCCCAGAAAGGCTGATTCATCATCGTTTTCTTCGCAACTTGTGTCCCACAGGGTGATTTCGAGCTTTCCCCATCAAACGTCAGCACGGCCTTCTAATGCCAGTGAGGCTGAACCTGGGCGTCGTTCGGGTCCGGGATTGTGAAACCAAATTGCTGCTCCCACACCGGGTCTCTCGTCTTGGCAGTCCGTCAGATGACGTAAAGGGACGTCAGTAGCACAACGAACTTGATTGGATATTGAAGTCTTCTCGAACGCAAGCTCCTCATCGTGACATATCGCCCTTAGCTCGCACTGAACGTCGGCGACACCTACCACGGGCTACTCTCACTTCAAGCCATGACAAAACGCTCTGGCGACAAACCTCCATTCACCGCCTGCATTCCATGCCCCTGCATGACCACCACCTGCACCACGGTGACTCAATCCTCAGGATGATGATGATGATGATGATGATGATGATGATGATGATGATGATGATGATGATGATGATGATGATGATGATGATGATGATGATGATGATGATGATGATGATGATGATGATGATGATGATGATGATGATGATGATGATGATGATGATGATGATAATGATGATGATGAGGAGGAGGAGCAGGAGTTCATACCTGGAGGATGTGATTGGCCACCATGTTGTCCCTCTGCTACTCCGACAACCGGACCGGGCTGCCTGATATCAGGCAGACTGCACATGCATAAGAATCCAGTCAACGTCTTTTTCAAGTCAGTTTTAGGTAGAATAGACACTGTCGAGGCTTTCTCGGTCTCTCTATCACCTCCTTGTCCTCTACTTCTCTCTCCCCTGAGCTTTTCACAGCTTGCCAAGTTTTACGTTTTCCCTCCGGGCCTCACCTACCTTCCTTGTCCTCGATCTTCCCTCCTCTCCCCTTCTCTCCTCTCCTCTCCTCCCACTCTCATCCTCTCTTCCCGCTCTCCTCCCTCCTGTTGTCTCCTTAATCCGCCATGGACGGGTGCCATTGAAAACTTTTGACCCGATCGTTTTTGCAACGGAATTCAACGGAGGAGAAATAGAAGTAACGATCAATGTAACGGTCTGGGAAGGCGGGAAACATGGAGTGGGACGATGGTGGAGGTACGTCAGGAGGTGCGAGGGAGAGATGGAGGAGGAGGAGGAGGGGACGGGAGAGAGGAGGGAAAACAGAGGAGAAGAGCAGGGGAGGGGAGGGGGGAGAGGAGGAGGGTGGAGGAGGGAGGAGTGAAGGGAAGAGTAGGTGCAGATCGAAAGTGAGTGCAAGGTTTGGGCAAAGGGGTGAAGAGATGGAGAGAGGAGAGGAGGAGAAGAGGTATGTCCTTCCTATGGGGGATTGTTCGGAGAGAGTGGTTGAGGAGAGCTGCCGATGCGACAGGTCAGGAAGAGGAGGCAGAGGACGTGGATTGAGTGAAAAGGAGGAAGACAACATCGGAAGGAATGAGAGAGATATAGCATCATGGAAGGAGGAAAGAAAGGCTAGAACCGACGTGGTGAAATGAAGGAGCAGGGACGAGGTAGTAGATGATATGCTGTCAGTAGAGGAGGGGTTGGAAGATTTAGAAGAGGAGCAACGAATAAATGCGCTGAAAAAGCTTCCATGTTATGTGATCCATGACATCCTCATTCATGTTCGCAGGCATACCACGGAGCTCAGTGATTGATGACGATCAGATTGTAGTTCCGGCAGACGAATTCGATGATGATGACGATGATGATGCAGTGGGTCTGATCGAAGAACAAGATGAAAAAGTACCTTCATGTGTTTTCGCACACCCAAGATTTGACTTCCTCCCAGGATGACTTGGACCACGAAGCGAATGAAGAGGAAGAGGTTTTGTGACATTGTGTTACAAATTTATGCCTGCCTTATTCCTGTTTTCAGGATGAGAATGACCAAGGAGACATCGAGGAGGAGGAAGAAATTCTTGGAAAAGTGAGATTCAATCTTGATCCCTCCTGTGCTGAAGCTCCCAAGCAGGCGGGATCGAGTGAGTTTGTTGAGGGCGAAGAAGCGGATGCAGGGGAAGAGGAGGAGGAGGAGGAGGAGGACGCAGATAAAGCCGAGGACGCAGAGGAGGATGAAGATGAAGAAGAAGACGAGGGGCAGAATGATAACCAGCTTATCTCGGAAAGCGTTTATGATGGGTCTGTTCAACCCACCCCCAGTGCAGATGGAAGAGGCCATGGAGCCCTCGATGCCTTGTTGGCGGCCGCAGCTTCCAATGAAGGTGCATCAGGAGAACAAACATCTGCGAAGACGGACAAGCCGGCGAAAAAAAAGGACGACAAAGTGTGGATCCCCGCAAAGAGACATGTTCCACTTGAAGAGCATCAGCATTGGCAACAAGACACGATCAAATGGGTGGAGAAACACATGAAAGACCACAAGGTCACGCATGCGCAGGTACGTGTCTCTTTGCGTGTATCAAACCTCGGTTCTGTGTAAGATGCAATTCAGCTCTCACGTCGCTCCGGTGTACCCCCGGACCGA
Source organism: Guillardia theta CCMP2712 (assembly GCF_000315625.1). Lineage (NCBI taxonomy): Eukaryota > Cryptophyceae > Pyrenomonadales > Geminigeraceae > Guillardia > Guillardia theta. The sequence continues at coordinate 398,168 of NW_005434610.1, forward strand.
CTTGTGGAGTACTTAGAACAGCGATCAACAGTCGATCCGCGAGTAACCAACCAAATTCGTCGATACATTCGAAAGTAGGCATCATCTCATTCACTCTGACACCTGAACAACCCTGAATGTCTTTTGCTAGTTTTCTTGATCGTGAAAAGAAGGACAAAGAAAAGCGTCAGAAGGAATTGCTCGAGGGGAATGCAGAAAAGAAGCCATCTCACAAGGTACAATGGGACACATGAAGGCTTGCAAACTGAAGTTCCTGTCAGATTCAATACCACAAGAGGGCTGAGACCAGAGATTCCAAATCCAAGGAGTTGGATCCTCAGAATTTGATCAAGATCGATGATTCACCCATGTGATCATACAATTTTTAGTTCCACAACTCATGCTGAAGTCTTTCCTAGATCTGTAGACGCTTTGCCTGAATGGTCCGTGCCGATTGAAATAAGTATCAATCACGAGGGACACAATGTGATGCTTTATTTGTTTTATCTTCGCAATTTGTTTTAATGGTTTGGATCTCTGATTTTGGACTTGACAGGTTCAGGAACGTATTTTATGGAACCTGAAAGATGATTATGTGGAGCCGGAGGACTTTGCTGCAGCTTTTTGCAAAGCTTATCATCTCCCGGCTACTTCCGAGAACGAAATATCAGAAAGCATCAGAAACCAGGTCTCTAAGTATCCTCGATGGGCTCCCATGAAGCGAGGAGCCCGGAATTCACAGCCAGAAACCATCGTCGATCTGGAGATTAATGTAGAGGTTGGAATCATTTTGTTTACGCATAGTTTATCATAATCTTGAGTGACAGGTGGAGGGCCTCAAGTTCCATGACAGGCTCCGTTGGGATCTGCTGGATAGAAAGAGTAATCCTCGGACGATTGCTGCGCAAATATGCACCGACTTAAAACTCCCGGCGTTTGCTGTAAATCCATGGAGCCAGCCAGCATGCGCTTGAGCTGATGCAGTTGCAGGTTTCTGCGATTGATACTGAGATCAGAAATCAAATCAAGAAGAAAAGTCAAGATCTCTGGCAGGATCCAGCATCTTCAGACAAGTACTCGCTGCCGTGAGAGGAGGAGCAAGAGAAATGACTCTGTTGTAGCATATTAACAGGCAGCTCGACCCATGACCTTGAAGCGCTGAATGAATGGACACCCAAGATAAATGACCAACTCAGTATCTTGCTGCCCTCACGTCTTCCTCCGAAATCTGTGAGGGGTCGATTTGCATCTCAAGCTCTGGTAGCTGACGAGTGGATAGACGTACAAGGAAGAAACGGACAAGAGCATGATGGTCGACGAGACTCAGGAGGACTTGGAGTACTTTCGTCAACAAGAGCAAAAGGTAGTGCTTCATCAGCTTTCCTCCCGACGTGAGTTGTTATGCCAGCTGAGAATGCACAACGACATGCTCAAGTCAGCCGTTGCAAGTCCCCTCACGTCGCAGTTCCCTGCGCTGAATCAACCGCTCTTCAATCAGAATTCTTCGACACCCAGCGGAAAGGGAAAGTCAAAAGGCTCTTCAGGACGCAAAGGCTCCAAGGCATCAGCACTGGCCCAGGGCAACAACATCGCAAGTTTCAACCAAACAGACAACCGGATGCCTCCGAGCACGAATGGAACGTACCAGCAGATGCTTGGCAGGGGAGAACTGGACGTGTCCTTTGGCTCACTTGGAGCAGGGATGCATGGCATGGCAGGGAGTATGAATCAAAACCATCCCACAAATATTCAAGGGGGCAGGTGCTTGAGAGCCTGTTGCTTGTTCAAACTCACTTGTCACCAGCAGCGGGGGTCACAGGTTTGTAGTAGATAACGATCTGAATGGCCGGCAAGCCGGAGTCACCCAGCTATCCTTCGATGTCCAGGGGAATCTGACGCAGAAGAAGCCCAACAAGAAGCAGAAGGTAGTCGGACTTGACTGAACTTGACCTGCTGCCTTCATGCTGATCTTCTGTCAATAGAATCGTCAGTCCGCCCCCTCCTCGTATGGAAGGAGTGAGATGGGTGCTCCAGGCCGTCCATTGCCTCCTCCCTCGTCCTCTCCCTATCGGAACAGCTCTCTACAGAATCCAGCAGCGAATTTCGGGGGCGGCCGGGGGCAACTTACCGTCGAGACCATCCAGATGATGTCAGAGGCATTGATGGCAGATGAGAATCAGTACGACGCTGCCTATGGCAACCAGTGGTGAGTCTTGCTGAACTGATGTACATAGTCTTGTAGATACTCGAACAACTAAAGAGCAAAAGGAGTAAAGCCATAATGACAGCGCGGGGAGCGAGTAGTTGTGAGGACATTTTTATTGCGATGCAGGCAAAAACTTGGAGGATGGAATGGCGGAGAACTTGGCGATCAGCTCCTGCTGCAGCACCACGTTCTTCTGACCTACCGTCCCATCCCAGGTGATGGGGTTGCCCTGTGTGCGGCAGTGAGCAGCGGGCAGCGTCACATGCTCTGCTCCAACCTCGTATGTCAGGCGCTTGAGGATGGGAAATGAAGTTAAGAGGAAGGGAGGGATGCGACTGATCTGTGGATGGGCCCGATCTCAGTGACTGCAGACCTTGTCCTGCCCTGTGCTCGCGGACCTGATTGTTGGCGACCATGAGATTTTGTAAGTTGCTGCAGTTCTCGAGCCCAGAAGGGAACCTGAGGGAAGTCAGCGAGAGGAGAGAATTGATGGGAGCAGGAATGAAAAAGCAGCAGCAAGGGGGAGAGCGAGGGAGAGATGGTAAGGAAGAAAGGGGCAGGACGCGACGAAGCAGAGGAGGTGAGGAGGAAGAAGTGTCGAGTGGAAAGGAAGGAGAAAACTCAGTCGGGACAGAGGAGGGTGACGGAGAGGAGGGAGGAGGGATTCACTCTTCGAGGATATTGGAGGAAAGGTCGATTGTCTTGAGCTTGATTGTAAACACTTCGGGAGGAACGTGATCGATCTGTCAAATGTCAAGAAGGTTGACGACGAGTGAGGAAGAGTAGACTTTGTTGGAGGCAAGCATGAGCTTCCATAGCATCTGCAAGTTCCCTACAGACGCCGGGACCTGTACATCCTTCAGTTGAGGTCCTGCTCCTGCTCCTGCTCCTGCTCCTGCTCCTGCTCCTGCTCCTGCTCCTGCTCCTGCTCCTGCTCCTGCTCCTGTTCCTGTTCCTGTTCCTGCTCCTGCTTCGCCTGCCCCTTGCCCTGCTCTCCTCCTCCTCTTGCAGCCTTTTCATGGCCTAACTCACCGTCTTGAGAAGGTTCTGATTCACTTCCAACACCTCCAGCGACTCCAGCTTATCTGCAACGAGATGCTCAGAGCAGCGAAGGAGCCTCAATCGTCCTGCTTGCCGATGTCATCCGGTATACTTGACAGCCAGTTCTTCGTGAGCTGACAGCGGGAGGTCAGCACGAAATGCAAAAACCTCTCCATCCCCAGCTCACTATCAGCTCGTCAAGGTCTTTGAAGTTTCCAAATTCGGGTAGCACGTCCAAAGCATTCCTGCCGGGGGGCGGTTTAGCCGAGTTAGCTCCTCCTTCCTCTCCCTCTCCCTCTCCGTCTTTCCTCCCCCTCTCCCTCCCCTCTTCCCTCTCGTTCGTCCTTCCCACCTGTAGAGCTCGAGCTTCTGTACTTTGGTGATCCCGGTGAGGGCAGGAAGGACTACCTGTATGCTAGTGAGGACAGTCGGACGATGCAACGCGAGTTTACAATCTTGTTGTTGAACAGAGCGAGTCTTGTGAGATTGGTCAAGCTACAGGCATTCTTTGTCATGACTTGCGAGGAGGGAGGTGGGGGATCAAGGAGGACGGGAGGAGAGTAGTGAGGCAACATGAAAGGAGTGAGGAACAAAGGGGAGGGAGGGAGGGAGGGAGGGAGGGAGGGAGGGAGGGAGGGAGGGAGGGAGGGAGAGAGGGAGAGGAAAACAAGTCAAGATGTCCACCCGTCGAGAGGAGGGATGGTCTTCAGCTTGTTGTCGGCGAAGTTGACTTCCTGCCGAATTTTGTTGAGTTGAAGTCGAGGGGCAAAGGGAGTGAAACCCTTAGGGACGAGAGCTCCCCAAGGACAGCAGGGATCTTGATGACCTTGTTGTTGAACACCTGATAACAAGTTTGACAAGCTGTTGAGGGAGCGAAGGAGGTTGGAACAAGGTCCTCACTCACGTTCAGTTCCTGAAGCTTCTTTAGACTCGCGATTTCATCCGGGAGCACCGCCAGGTCGTTCTTGTACAGGTGGAGTCTGACGAGGCTGCATGACGGAAAGTCAGCCCGCGGGCCCCGGCCCCCTCGGGACTCTCACTTGGTCATGTGCTGGATGGTAGGAGGCAGGCTCTTGAGCTTGTTATCGCTAAGATCAAGCTTCTCCAAGTTGGTCAAGAAGCCAATCTCTGCTCTCATCGTCAGATCGCGGAGTTGCCAGCAGACCTCAGCAGCGACCAGGCGGCAGCTCGATGAACAGCTGCGGGGCAGAGGAACAGGTCAGCAGCGAGCAGGCGCGCATGAGCCCTCCTGCTCACGTTCTCGCTGCAGTTCAACTCCGTGAGGAAGTCGAGCTTCTGGATGTTCTTGGGAAAGATCTTCGGGGCAACCAGATGCAGTCAGTCCCTGCAGCAGGAAGAACATGATCCTGCCTCCAGTCTGTTGATAGAGATGTTGAGGAACTTGTGCAGATGAATCTTCTTCGACTTTGTCTGTTTTCGATAGAGAACATCTCAGTTTTCGGCAGCGACGTTCATGACACCTGGGCATACCAACTCCTGGACTTTCGCTTCTTTGAACCCTGTTGGTATTCCATGACGGTCAGCGAACGGGAGCAGTAAGTAGACATCTCTCTTGTACCTGAGGCCTGCAGCTCCGCCATCAGGTCGCCGCCCTTGTCCACCAGCGTACCTGCAGGAGACGTAAGACGGACAGCAGCTGTAGCCCAACAGCATGTCGGAGCTGCAAGAGGCGGCAATGAACCCTCACCTCTGCATATGTTGCTGAGGGCCTGCATTGCCCGCGATGTAACACGTTACTCCCCCTCCTCCTGCTGATGAAATGTGAACACCAAACACTCACTCAGTGCATGCTACGTTCTGTTCGGATCATCTAGTGTCTTCCATCTCTTCTCACACCTGCTGCTATTCCTCCATTGTGCCCCTTGCAATTTGTCCTGCCGATCCTTTGACCTATGCATTCTCCTGCTCCTTCCTCCTCTACATCTCTACTTCTCCACCTGTCCTTCTCCCGTGTCCTTTCCCCGCCTTTCCTCCTCCTCCTCCTCCTCCCTCTCAACCTTCCTGCCTCCTGCCTTCCCCTCCTGCCTTCCCCTCCTGCCGCCCGCCTTCGTCTGGCATGTCAAACATCGCCGGGTCAACCGCCTCCCAGACTCCGTACCCCCACCCCCTAATATTCAATCAACCACCCCATAGTTTAAGGCTACCCCCAGCTCCTGCGGAAGTTAGTAGCGGCATATCCTCTCCTCCCTCTCCTCCCTCTCCCACTAGCCTTCTACCTCCCTTGCTCCTGCTACCACACCATCCTCCTACTTCCCTTGCTCCTGCTCCCTCCTCGTATTCATGTCCCACTCTCCTCCTCCCTTCCACTCCGGCTTCTGAGGATGCTGTCAAGCTCAACACTCGCAGATTGACAAAGACGGTTTTCAGACCTCCCACTCTTCTGACAGATTTTATTCCAAATTCAACAACTCTCTGCGCAACCAAGTTGTCACGCTCACGCACAACGGGCAGCTGGAATGACAGCAACAAACAAAGACAGCGATACTCCTCTTAAACATACATCCAGCTTTCGTTTACCTGCACAACACAATGAGAGGTTGACGAGTCTCAGGCGTATCAATCTCTACCGGACTCGCGCGCCTCAAGCTTCACCTTTGCACTCCTTGCAGAACCTCCTGATTCTGCTATGATCGCAGATCGCCGACCCCTTGCACTCCTTGCAGAACTGTCGCTCTCGGTTGTGCTCGCAGATTCCTGGGCCCTTGCAGTCCTTGCATCTGCTCCGTCTCTGGTTGTGCTCGCAGATCCCGGAGCCCTTGCAGTCCTTGCAGAACCTCTTGACGCGATTGTGCTCACAGATGCACTTCCCCTTGCAGTCCTTGCAGTGACTCTTCTGCCGGTTGTGGACACAGATATCTGACCCACCGCACTCCTTACATCGCCGACGCTCACGGTTGTGCTCACAGATCCCAGACCCTCTGCAGTCCTTACACTGGCTCTTCTGCCGGTTGTGCTCGCAGATCGCTGATCCCTTGCACTCCTTGCACCGGCTCCTCTCACGATTGTGTTCACAAATCCCCGACCCCCCGCATTCCTTGCAGATTCGCTTCACCCTGTTATGCTCACAGATACCCGAGCCTTTGCACTCCTTGCAGAAACGCTGCTCCCTGCCGTGCTCGCATATCCCAGAGCCTTTGCAGTCTTTGCATCGCCTCCGCTCCCGGTCGTGCATGCAGATGCTGGAGCCCTTGCAGTCCTTGCACCTGCTCCTCCTCCTCTCATGCTCGCAGATCCCTGCTCCTTTACAATCCTTGCACAGGCTTCGATGCCTGTTATGTTCACAGATGCCAGAGCCCTTGCATTCCTTACAGAACCGACGCTCGCGGTTGTGTTCACATACACCCGTCCCTCCACAGTCTCGGCAGAGTCTCTTCTGTCTGTTATGTTCACACACCTTTGGCCCACCGCATTCCTTGCACTGGCTGAACTTCCGATCGTGCTCGCACATCCGGGGTCGTTTGCCCCTCATCTTTTGAAGGTTTGCAGCCGTCTCCTCCAGGTCCTGCTGAGCCGTATCTTTGATCACCCCAGCTTCCTCCTGCCTGACTGGCTTTTGCTGGCCTTCTTCGTTCAACTCCTTCTGCTCCATTGCCTTGTCTCCCTGTCCCTCGCCTGCTTCCCCTGCCTTCGTCTCCTCAGCCGGAGTGTCTCGGTTGTCAACAGCAGATGGTTGCTGCCTCCCCGGATCTTGCTCAGACTGCCTCTCTGCCTGCTTCTCTTGCGCAAGCACATTGATAGCCTCCTGCCCTTTCTCAGCAGCTTGCTGTTGACCCAGGAGGTGTTGACTTTGTTCAGACTGCTTCTCCTTCTGCTGCTGCTGGTTCCCCTCCAGCTGCGGTTGTTCCCCCCCGCCACCTTCTTGTCGGGCTGCATCCTCGGAGTCAATCTTCCTCCCCTCTACATCCATCTTCTCTGCATCTTTCGGTTGCTGTGCGGCGGAGGCGCCGCCAGCCGTCGGCATGTTCTCGTCCGGTCTCCCTGCCGCGCTCATGCCGCGATAACGGGAGTTGTTGATGGAGGTCGGGGGTACTTCATTACCCCCTACTATCCCCCGAATGGTGCGATATTGAGTGGGTGGGGGTGATTTTACTATCATGGGTGGACATTTGAGTGGCTGGGTGCTTTTGTAACGGCAGGTAACGACTGAGTGAATGTCACCGGGGCCCCGGGCCCCGGCAGTTGAGTAAACTTTAAAAGGTGATTCGGCAAGTTTGACAAGCCTGTGCGCCATGGGCGGCGAAGGGAATGGTGGGAGGGAGGGGGAAGGGAGGCGGCGACCGAGTAGGAAGACTCACAAGAACTTGAGCTTAGGAACTCGATAAGTTGCCCGGGAGGCCGCGCACTGAACAGACCTTAGTAAGGTTGATAGTGTACGGTACATACAGGATGAAGGGCTTGCAGCAGACGATGAGTGTAGGGCGGGACTCGATCGACTCCTTGATGAATGTCTGTGGAGACAACCTGGAGGAGGATGCCTCGGACCAGGCACAAGTGCAGGACATCGGGAAGCTCGTGGCGGAAATATCCACGCAAGCGCTGTTGCAGAAGCGCAGGCTGACAGAGTTCAAGTCAAAGACGGCCAAGGTGCAGGGCAAAGGTTTGAATGAGCAGACTAATATGATCGAGAAGTCTTATCAGCAAATCCTCGCCAAGGACCCAAACCATGTTCCCACCATGAACGAGTACGCCCTGTTCAATCTAGTGGTCAAAAGGCAGTACGACGCTGCTGAAGAGCTGTACCTGGCTGCTCTCAATGTAAGCCCGTTTCACACGCTCACTTTGTGCGACTATGGTTTCTTCCTCGAGAGGATACGAGGCGACTTCGATGGAGCAGAGGCCCTCTACCAGCGGTCGCTCAGGGTAGACCCCCAGCACTTGCCAACCCTTGCGAACTATGCGTTGTTCCTGCATGATGTTCGGAGACAGTACGGGAAGAGTTTGAAGATGTACAATCAGATGGTGAGGCTGAACGCGTTCAAGGACGAGGATCCAAACCTCTCCAAGGGCGCAGAGTCTCTGCTGACAAGCGCGCACAAGAAGGATCCAGAAAGTGAGATCATCGAGGAGGAAATTCACCACCTGCGGCTGCAGCAGTCAAGGCGGTACCTGAAGATAACAGAGATGCTGAAGCACAAAGAGGGGGAAGAAACTAGCTCACAGCCCGCACTGGAGTCAAGGAAAGTTGAGGACGTAGACAAGCACGACGAACTGGACGATGACCTTGATATCGACGCTCTCCGAATCAAGGATGCAACGGGGAAAGTAGCGAACGAGGCCTACACTGCCCAGCAGGAGGACAACAGCTGGATCGACTCCCGCTCGACCTCTTGGAAAGCTGCCATCCTGCGGCTGCGGCACCGCTTCTCATGGAAACCGTACTACTTTGTGATGAAGGGCACCAGCATCAGCTTCTTTACTAGTGAGGACTCGTACCTGGCCAGCGAGAAGGAGCTCGGGACGATATGGATCAGTTCCTGTCAGGTGAAATCAGCAAGCGTGACCAACGGGGGAATCTTTCCCCTGAAGTTGGAGGATAAGAAGATGAAGTACAAGTATACCCTCGGGTTCAACGATGGGGTGGTGCGGGATGAGTGGGAGAAGGCGATCTTCAGCACCAAGAACTCGATCAAGCGGGGGCTGGTCAGCGTCCCAGGAGACGAGGGCTCCAAGGAGGAGGCCGAGGAGGTAGCGTTCAAGAGCTTGCTGACGGAGGAACACAAGGCAACCATCTACAAAGGATACCTGAACGAGCTGGACGAGACCGGGCTGAACGAGTATGACTACATGATCGTCATGCCGCAAGTCTTTTCGGGCTGGAGCGCCTCGGCGATCAAGAAGAGGAAGGAGAGCCAGATGGAGATCATCAAGATCCTTCGGATGCAGCACCTCATCGTTCGCTGCATCAAGTCGAGGGACGAGGACGAGCTCTTCCTCCTCATCCGCGCTCCTCGGCCGGAGGAATGGGCGATCGAGAGCAACGCGGGGCAGGGAAGCGGCATGGAGCCATCCGGGGACGAGCTGGCGCTGTACTCGAAGCGCTCTTCGGGGGTCCAGGACTGGCTGACTATGTGGGCGGACAAGCTGAAGCCCGAGTACCTGGTAAGAGAGTTCAAGGAAGGATTCAAGGGCTGCACGCTTCCTTACGACTTTGGGCTCCGCCATCTGTTTGTGAGGGAAGGAGAATTCAACGACCCCCGGGCTGTGAAGCCCATCCGGGTGGACCAGGCGTTCAGGCTTCCAGGGCAGCTGAGGGGGAAGAAGGAGCTGGAAAGGTCGGAGGCGCTCAAGAAGCAGAGCGGGACGCATCTAGGTGAGATGATGGAGGAAGGGGAAGGGAGGAGAGCTTGAAGGAAGGTGAGGGAGCGAGCAGGAGAGATTGATGGAGCTGAGAGAAGGGAGGAGGCAGACAGGGGAGAAATATGATGAGGAAGAGGAGGGAGCAAGGGAGGGAGGGTGAGGGAAGGATCAGAGCGAGAGCAAGATTGAGTGGGCAAGAGCTTGATGGAGGGACTGATTTTCGGACGCAGCCGAGTGGGACCTGAGCATGGAGGCTCACCGGGTGGCGCAGAACTACGCTAAGACGATAGGAGGGAAGCAGAAGTCGTTCACGGACTGGAGGAACGAGCAGATGCGGATCGGGACGATGCGGGCCTCCTCGAAGCGCCAGGAGCTGATCCGCAAGGTGATGGACCTGACGCTGAAGAGGAGGATGACGGAGACTTGGTTCTGCCGCAACGACGAGCTCAACCGAAACTGGATCGAGCTCGAGAGGAGGAGCGTCATCAAACTCATCACCCCCCTCCACCACCAGGCCAGCAACGACTGGCTGAAGCAGAACTGGGCGGGGATATACTGCCTCACTAGCGCCTTTCTGTCTGCTTCTTCCCCCTTGGACGAGGTAGTGGCGTACTTCTCTGAAGAGATCGCCTTCTACTTCGCCTTTATCGGCCACTACAATCGCTGGCTCATCTTCCCTGCCGTCTTCGGCGCTGGAGTCTTCGGATACAACATCATCTATGCCCCCGTAACGCTGGACACCCCGGTGCTGCTCCTGCTCCTGCTCCTGCTCCTGCTCCTGCTCCTGCTCCTGCTCCTTCTCTTATTTTTGTCCTTGCTCTTCCTCCTGCTTCAACGTCACGTATTCCTCTTGTTCCTGTTCTCCTTTTCTTTCTACTCATCCTTGTTCTCTCCCGCTCATTTGCATGTCGTTCAACGGTTGCCTTCCATAACTTATTTTCCCTCTCCTCCTGCTCCTGCTCCTGCTCCTCCTGCTCCTGCTCCTCCTGTTCCTGCTCCTCCTGCTCCTCCTGATCTTGCTCCTCCTGCTCCTCCACCACCACCACCACCACCTCCTCCTCTCCATCCCTTCCCTCCTGCCACCAGCCACACGAGCTGATTCTGTGCAGGCTCTTGTCATCTACATGATCTTCCTGGCTCTGTGGAGCACGCTCTTCCTCGAGACGTGGAAGAGGAGGCAGAGCGAGCTGGCGCACTCGTGGGGGGTGATGAACACAGCGATAGAGCACATCCCTCGCCCTCAGTTCAGAGGCAACGTCAAGCTCGACCTCTGGACGAAGAAGACGGACTACAAGGTGCCCAAGAGGTCAGTGAGGATGCGAATTTTCTCTGTTCCCATCCTCCTCGTGTTCGTTGCCGTGATCTGCATCGTGACTATCTACATCCTCCTCAACAAGAGCGACTTCAAGGCCGACTCTGGAGGAGGAGGCAGCAAGGCCTGGTTCACGGGGGGAGCGTTGAGCACCGGGCTCCTGTGCTCATTTGCGATGATGATCTTCGACCAGGTCGGGCAGACACTGTCTATCGTCCTCACCACGAGAGAGAATCACAAGACGTACTGGGGGCACGAGAAGTCCCTTCGCAACAAGTTCGTGATGTTCCAGCTCTTCAACTTCTTCCTCGCCCTCTTCTGGACGGCCTTCCATGGCGACTTCGGCAGCCTCTGCGTCGCCAGCTCCGATGCCGTCCTGACGTACCAGCAGTGCATCGACCTGCACAAGGCAGGGTACGGCGCTCCCGACGACATCTGCGCGCAGCCCGAGCAGATCTTTCAGAGCTCCGACAAGCTGAACCAGGCAGAGCAGTTCGTCCTGTTTACAGTGAAAAACATGGACCCCTCCGAACTGCGGCAGATCGGGTCGGCGTGCCTAGGGGGTACCACCATGCACTCCCTCTTCCTCATCTTCCTCATCATCTACACCTCTCGCCTTCTCGTCAGCATCTTCACTCAGTACGTGTATGCTCCCTTCTTAGACCGAGTGCGGGAGATCAGTCAGGAGCTCTACCTCAGGACGAGGGTGAGGGACCGGGCGATCGACAGGCTGACGAGGAGGAAGCTGCGGATGGAGCGGCAGAAGCAGAAGAGGATGAACGAGTTGCAGGCGAGGACGACGGACATCCTCCCGATGCCCCCGCTCGCCTCCAAGGATGACGAGAGGAAAGAGGTCTCGCTTCTGGCCAACGCCGGGGGGATCTACGGGCTGGTCATCAAGTTCTTGGAGTGGAGGAGGCAGAGGAAGGAGGCGAGTCGGCAGCACAAAACCGCCAGGAAGAACCGGGAGGATGAGGAGGAGGATGCAGAGGAGGAGGTCGAAGTTGAAGACGACGAGGAGCTGGATGCGTTTGAGGAGGAAGACTTCAGGCAGATCTCCTTCGACATCTCCATCCCTGGCTCGGAGTCCAGATTGTGATATCCTCCTCCTCCTTTGTCTCCTCTCTCGTCCTGGTCCTCTTCCTCCTCCGTCCTCTTCCATTCTCGTCCTCGCCCTCTTCCTTGTCGGCTCATCCTCTTTGTTGCCCTCCGTCCCTATTCAACTTTTCTCCGCCCGTTTCCCTTTTCCTCCCCTGCCTTTTTGTCCTCGTGCTCCTACTCCCCGATCCGCACTGCCTCTTCCTCAATCTGACTTGACGGCAGGGCACCGTATTCCTCCTCATTCTTTGAGATCGATCAGATGTTCATCCAGTTTGGTTCGTTCATCTCAAATCATTCTCCTTCTCCTCTCCTTCCTCCTTCTCATCTCCTCCTCCCTCTCCCACCCTATCTCTCTCATCTCTTCCTTGGTGCCTTCCTTCCTGTGACTGCTCATCTTCCTCCTCCTCCTCCTCCTCCACCACCACCACCACCACCTCCTCCTCCTCCTCCTCCACCACCACCACCACCTCCTCCTCCACCACCACCACCTCCTCCTCTCCTCCTCCTCCTCCTCCTGCTGCTGCTGCTGCTGCTGCTGCTCCTCCTCCTCCTCCCCCCCCCCGCTGCTTCTTCTTCCTCTTCTTCTTCTTCCTGATGATCCTGCTCCTCCTCCTCCTCCTCCTCCT
>NW_005434610.1:410850-429623 GCF_000315625.1 Guillardia theta CCMP2712
TCCTCCTCCTCCTCATCATCATCATCATCATCATAGCACTTCTCACGCATTGCTCACATGACGCACAGGCTACATCGCGCTCTTCTCCGCCGCCTTCTCTATCGCTCCCCTCCTCTCTTGGATAAACAACCTTGTCGAAGTCCGGCTGGACGCCAGGAAGCTCACCTCCTACAGCCGACGGCCCTTGATCAAGCATGCCAAGGAGCTGGAGTTCTGGATCGAAGTGCTCGAGCTCCTCGCCTACCTGGGTCTCATCTGCAACGTCCTCCTCCTCGGCCTCGGCTCCTTCTCCCTCCGCGACCTCCTCGGCCTCACCCAGGACCTGCCCAGCTCGAGCCCGCCAGACGCCGTGCAGTACAAGACGGCAGACGAGCTGAGCTCCCTGGGGAAGGACTTCCGGGGGCGGGTGACGATGCTGTGGTTCATGCTCGCAATGGAGCACGCGATCTTTCTGGTCAAGATCGCCTTCGCCTTCTTCATCGAGGACGCGCCAGGGTGGGTGAAGGAGGCGGAGAAGGGGATCAGAAAGTACCGCAACCGCAAGTACCTGGAGAGCGCTTTCCAGCACGACGACGAGGGGAGCGAGGGGCAGGAGTTCGGGAGATGCACGGGGGAGCTGAAGGGAGAGCTGCTGTCGGCCATGCACGAGAGGAACGTGTCCGACATCCTGGACGAGATGACGAACGCTCCTAGCGAGCGGCCGAGGAGGCAGGAGCGGATCATGACGCTGCTGTCGGTGGTGCAGCGGCAGGGGCTGGTGGACGACAAGGGGCTGCCCCTTGGCCTCGACCAGGCGCTGGCGCGCGAGCGGCAGCGGCCCAACGGCGGGAAGCTGGGGACGGAGAAGCACTTCACAGCAAGCAGCGAGCTGGGGTTCGCGAGCATGGTGGAGGAGGAGCCGGTCGCCAACGTGGTGGTGCGGATAGTGGAGGCGATCCGACCGCACGTGTTCATGAATTCTGACAAGAATGTGGAGATGAAGGAAGCAGACTTTCTCTTCTTCTCCCTCCGCGCGTCCTGTCCCGGGTTCCAGCACAAGCAGAACACGAGGGTGGTGGAGGCGTCGCCGACCCTCTCGTGGAAAGAGCCGCTCGTCGTTGCTGTGCCTTCGCTTCCTGTTGCCTTGGAGGTGAGTGAGAGGCAGGAAAGGTGGAGGGAGGGAGGGAGGGAGGGAGGGAGGGAGGGAGGGAGGGAGGGAGGGAGGGAGAGGCAAAGCAAGAGGGAGGGAGGTAGAGATGAATGGAGGACCAAGGAGGGCTTGACAATAGCAAGGAAGATCTAGGGGACAGGGGGAGTAGGATGGAGGACGGGAGGATCTTCCTAACCCCGGGCTCACTGGCTCGAGCAGCTCGAGTTGTACTCGTACAAGGGGCAGGAGGAGCCAGCAGGCCTGCTGGCAACGGCGATGACCTGCGTGACTGGAGGAGTTTTTGATGTGGACCCAATCAGGTCGACCATCCGGGTGCAGGATGAGCAGGTTGATTTCTTGTCTCCCCGCTTGTCTCTCTTCTACTCTACATGCTCTCTCTTCCTCCCCTCCCCTGCCCCACTGCTGTCCTGTCCTGTCCTGTCCTGTCCTGTCCTGTCCTGTCCCGTCCCGTCCCGTCCCGTCCCGTCCCGTCCTGTCCTGTCCTGTCCTGTCCTGTCCTGTCCTGTCCCGTCCCGTCCCGTCCCGTCCCGTCCCGTCCCGTCCTGTCCTGTCCTGTCCTGTCCTGTCCTGTCCTGTCCTGTCCTGTCCTGTCCTGTCCTGTCCTGTCCTGTCCTGTCCTGTCCTGTCCTGTCCCGTCCTCTCCTCTCCTCTCCTGTTCGGTTTGTCTTTGCAACTCCACGTTCCCACGCTCCTCGCCCTCGAGCTTCTGTCCTTATTCTTCCCCCCTCTTCTTCTCCTCCACTCCTCTTACTTTCACTGCAGGATTCATGGCTGCCGATGACTCAGCCTGACTCGTGGGAGACGGTCATCTCCAGCGGCGCTCTTCATTTGCAGCTTTCGATAGGTCGAAATCCTCTGCTGCTGCTGCTGCTGCTGCTGCTGCTGCTAGTGCTGCTGCTGCTGCTGCTCCTCCTCCTCCTCCTCCACCACCACCATCACCAACTCCTCCTTCTCCTTCTCCACCACCACCACCACCTCCTTCTCCACCACCACCTCCTCCAGCTCTCCTCTTCCTGCTCCACCAGCTGCTGCATCTGTTCCTGCTGTTCCTCCTTTCGCTCGCTCACACCTTTGCTTCCTCTTCCTCAAGTGCCTCGTCTTGCTGAATCTCCTCCTTCTCCTCCTCCTCCTCCTTCTCCTCCTCCTCCTCCTTCTCCTTGCTGTTTTCCTTTTCCTCCTCCTTCTCCTTGCTGTTTTCCTTCTGCTCCTGCTCCTCCTACCCCTGTCACGCCTGCCCTGCTCCTGCTCTGCTCCTTGACAGAGTGAACAGAGTTCTTCCGCGAAGAGGACAGAGTGGGAGTTAAGGATAAAGACAACAGCTCAGGGGATGCGACGGAGGAGGACGTCTCAGTCGCAGGAGAGGAGGAAGAGCACGGGACGACGAGGAGGCCGGCCGGGCGGTGAGGCTCACGGGGGGTTGGGAGGGGGAGGAAGGAGTACAGGACTCCACCTGACAGACAGCAGGTCGGTGCTGGACACCGTCGGAGGGATCGGGGCGGAGGTGGAGGACATGGAGGACCCGAGGAGCGGGAGCATGTGAGTGGAGCCTAACCCCAGCTGGCAGCGAGCTGACTTCCCAGATCAGGCTCGCCTGCATCAAGGGCGTCAGGAGGAAGTCGCCCGCCGAGGCAGCGGGGATCCGAGCTGGGGATCGCGTGCTGAGAGGTGCTGGCATCTCCACGTCCTCAGGCTCCTCACTTGGTGCTGCAGTGGACGAGAAGAACGTGGATGGGATGGGAGCTTTCCTCGTCCGCTCCCTCCTCTACGGCCCCGTCAACAGCCGCCTCTCCCTCACCCTCCTCCGCCGTGCGGCCGACTCCTCGGGACTGGACAGGATGTAGGGCTGATTGCTGCTGCTGCTGCTGCTCCTCCTCCTCCTCCTCCTCCTCCCCCTCCTTCTTGTACTCCTCCTGCTCCTGCCGCTTCTCCTCTCTGCAATTTCCCTTCCCTCCTTTTCCTGCCCCTTGCTGAAATGTCGCAGATTTAAGGTGCAGCTTGTAAGGGATGCGGACCTCAAGCTCAATCTCGCTTCCAAGAAGCAGATCCATCGAGGTCCTGCGCCTGCTGCTGCTGCTGCTGCTGCTGCTGCGCCTGCTGCTCTTCCTGCTGTACTTTGACGTCCCTCACTCTTACGCCCTCGCAGACATCATCCTCAACATCGTGTCGGCGATGCGGCCGCACGTGTTCAGCGTCATGCAGGAGGAGGAAGCGCTCACTCCCTTCTACTCCTTCCCGGAGCTGCTCCACGTGACTTGCTCCATGACCCACAGGAAGCGGCCTGACTGCTCCTCTCCTCTCCTGCAGGCCCTCAAGGACGGCAGCGTAACCCGGCAGTCGCTCCTCCTCTGCCCGCAGCTCAACATCGACGTCTGGACTCAGATCACTCGCCTCCCCGACGTCTGCATGCTCCTCGATTTCGCCAGGGAGGCGACCAATGAGGAGATGCGAGAGCTGACAGAGCACGGGGCGGTGAGAGTAAGAGGAGGAGGCTTGTTCCTGCTGCAGCTCACGCACTGCAGGTGGGGGAGGAGGAGAGGATGGACACGGAGACGGTGGAGCCGACGAGCCGGACACGATCGGACGGAGGTGAAGGAGGCTCGGTCTTGGACTCTGACTCGGCCTCAGTCTCCTCCATCATCTCCGGGGATTGACGTCACTTGTCAAACTCTACTACAAGTACAACTTCAACAATATCTCACATGTTGTCACATGATGCTGCAACATTTGTTCTTCCCTCGCAGCGTCTCCTCCTCCCCAGCAGGGTACGAGCTGACCTTCCCCTCCTTCACACCGGCTGGGGCAGGCGCAGCCACCTCCGTCCTCGTTACCACATCCGGGACGGTCTTGTACATCGCCTGCATGCTGATCAAACAGAGTACAAGGAGGAAGGAGACAAGATCACCTGTACAATATTGGCTCTGCTATCCTCTTCCGCTTCCTCCCGCTGCTGCTGCTGCTGCTGCTGCTGCTGCTGCTGCTGCTGCTGTGGCAAAGCAGCAGCAGTCTTTACCGTCGAGTCCCTCTCCCCTTCCTGCTCTCCTTCCACCTTCCCTCCCCTCCCTGAGCCAACCTCCCTCGGGATGCTGATCGACCGGGGCAACGGCTCCATGGAGATGTGAAGTCCTTCTTCCTGACTCGCTCGGGCTGATTCCACGCTCTCACTGTCGCAACTTTGCAAGTCCAGCGGGCCGAGGGAGGACGTGCTGGTGACAGCAGAGACAAGCCCCTCCTTCTCTTGCACGTCATGAGACTCGGTCGTCTGCTCCTGTGCCTCAACGTCATCGTCGTCATCGTCCTCGCTTGTGTCCTCATGCTCGTCCTCGCTTCTTTCGTCGTCCTCATTCTCGTCCTCCTCCTCCTCGCCCTCCCTCTCCCCCATGTTCGTTAAACAGTTATTCACATTCTGAAACGCATCCAGTCGCGTTACATGGTGTACACCTTCCACATTGCTTTCCTCAACTGGTTCCTCGGATACACTCCGGGACGAGAAAACTTCCAGGGCCCCTCGTACCTCAGCCTCGTCCGTCTCCTCCTTGTCAAGGATCGAAGCATCGGCATCCGTGCTCGCAGCTTGCAGACTAGTCCTGTCCTCACAGCTCCGCTCCAGCGACGAGCTGCTGTTCGTCCCCGAGCTCCTCCCTGCTCCCTGCGACATCGTCCGGTCCTCGTCCTGAGTCAGCGAGTGGGCCCCTGCTGCAACTCCAGAGCTCTCGCCTTCCTCAGAAGTCTCACTGTCCCCTGAAATCTGACTCCTGCACCTCGCCGTTAACCTTTGTTCCGAGCTGTACTCCCCTGCACGCACAGTCGATCAGCTCTGACCGAACCAGACAAGCAGCCCTCTCAAGCCTCATCCCATCCCCATCTTCACCTCCTCCCGTCCTGCCTCTCACACTCCATTCCAGCTTTTCTTTCCTCTCCCCTCGTCGTCAACAAGTCGTCACGAGTCTCACCGCAAATCTCCGAATGTTTCCGTTTCCTGCTCATCCTTCCCTCACTCCATATGTCCGTCGCTCCTCCTTCGCCGGAACCACTACCATCATGCGCACCTACACACGTGTCAGCAGCGTGTAAGTAGGAGTGCACAACTCACTTGTATCCAGCATCGTAGCCCGAGAGCCCGAGAGGGATTGGGCCGCAAGTCGATCCCCAAGGGCGTTGAGGTCCCGTGAGAAAGACTGCAGATCCTCTCCTGAGTTGCGGAGATGAGACCGTTCTGCATCATCCGGTCACCATGGGAGGCCAGCACATTTGAGATGCACCTGAGACGGAGTTCTCCGACAGCGCAAGACCGTTGTCATCGTTGATCAGGTCGTCAAGTCCGAGCTCCGACTCTTGATCTACCATGTACGTGCTCTGCCTCGTGTAATCATCCAACCGGTCATCGATCGGGTCATCGTAAGATTCGTAGACATCCGACAACATGCTCGGTTGCAGCTGAAACCAACGATCGTATCAGCTCGGGCTTCAATACGAACGTCTCTCTCACCTCAAGATCAAAGTACTCTGACCAATCCGAATCGGCCATTGCGCCATAATCGTGCGAGGACCTTGGGGGAAGGTCGATGAATTGGTTGATTCTGCTAGGGTTGAAGGACAGGGGAATTCCTGCCGCTGAAGGGTGCTGGATCCTACGTCTCCTTTGCCTGCCATTCGAGCTCAGTCTCCATGGCCACCGAGAAGCTGAGCAGCAGCAGCACAAGGATGTGCACCTTCGGTGGAGCGAGGAACCCGCGTGCACGTTTCTCCTTGCTGATTGGAGTTCTGAACTACCTCCATGACGCCGAGTCCTTCAGGTTGAAGAATTTCAGCACGGAAGCGCAAGTCTGCACCTCACCTTGGTATATACGATATCGACGACATGATTTCCTGCAGATTTGGCGTCCCGTTTCCACGATGCAGTATCCTATGCACGACTCTGTGCATCTCCCGCTCTGGCACGGGTATGGTAACGGTCCCTCGGAGCACGATCCTGCTAGATCGCATTACGCTCTCCTCCCCAGCAGTGGTGGGCAGCTCATCGTCGTTCTCCTGCCAGAAGGGTATCAGTCCTTGTCCTCCTACCATCTCCTCTCCCTCACCTGCTGCGGTGCAGCGAAGGCTGCTCCTGGGAACTTGACCACAAGGTAGATCACTTGCGACGGCGATTTGGAATAATCCGAAAGCCTCTTGGTATCTACCATCTCACACCCCGCCCTGCCCGCACCCAGTTGAGCAGAGTCGAGCAACATGCTCCAGCAGAACTCACGACATCAGCCGTTGGCTCTCAACGGCGATGGAGGTGGTGCTGGCGACCTCTTTCTTCAGCTCCGACACCTCGATGTCCGACCGGACCTGCACGCCTCGCCATCAGCAATGCACGCGACTGGGTCGCAGGGTGAGCACCTGAAGATAGAACTCCTTCTTGTCCAGAGTCTTCACCATCAGGTCCACATGTTCCGACATGAAGTCCTTCGATTCTTTGTACGATAGCCGACTTGGGCTGGCGGTATCCATGATCGAATCCATCCTGAAGAGTGGATGAGCATAAGGCGCGATTGCTTCAAGCATGTCCAAAAGCGAAATAAAAAACATTGTTTTCACTCCATTATACATTTATGCATTCGGGTGATGGCATGAATAGCAACTTTCGCATCACATGTGCCTGAGAACTCTGCAGGGTTTGCAACATTTGTGGTCGTTCCAACATTTGTGGTCGTTCAAGGGGGTTGACAACAAACTCAACCACTTCAAGAGGCCATGACAGCATCTGACGTCACATGACAACAAGGTCAAACCAGCCGTCTCCTCATCATCTCATTCAAGCAGCAATCATCAACACCTCATTCGCCCCGCACACATTTGTGGGGTTTTACCTGGGAATGGGTAGAGAGGAGAGAAGAGGGGGGAGAGTAGGGGAAGCAGGAGGGAGAGGAAGGGATGATGTGCAGTCTTGGCTTCTCCTCTTCGTTTATCGCGCTCCTCTTGCTGCTCCTCTTCCTCCTGCCGTACGCGCCATGGCGCCAGGTAAGGCAGCCGGCTGCATTGATAACTGGTCTTGTTCTGGAAGGGTAGGGGTACCACAGCGGTACCTTTGGCGCCAGGAGGTACCAGAATGTACCCACCCTCTACGATGAAATTTGGCTCAAATACAGGGGTCTATTTGATTACTTTCTCGAAAAAGGGGGTAGTAGAACAGAGAGATGGGGTACACTATCCACACTGCAATGAGAGCAACCGACGGGGAAGTGGTAGGGTACTCAGCAATTGGGGTGGTCAAAGTACCCTAGAAAATTTCAATCATGTTTTGGAAAAAGAAGGGGTACTTTAGTACTTTTAGGATGTAGTGTCCAGTGGGGTAGGTGGGATGGGAACAAAAGGGGAATTCTATATCATATAAAATTTTGATGGGAAATCTTCAACCCTACCCCCCTGTTTGAGCTAATCATGTTAGGAGATGTTCCCACCCCTGTTTAATTGCAATTGCCAAGTTTAATGAATTTTTATTGTAGTCAAACTACCGCCCATGGCGAGCACCGTAGCTCCAGTTTTCTGCAAGGGAGAGGAGGAGGACTGAAGAGGAGGAGGAAGAGCGCGATCACACGAAGATGGTATCAAACAGGGTAGATCATCATCCGCAGAGCGATTCTTCAGAAATGGCGGTAGCAAAGCGCCGGAGGCAACTTAGGCAAGGCTTCAGATCCAGCCATCAATGCCTCTCGACCTCGCTCTTGGTGCTCTGCGTCCTGTGTCTCCCTCAGGTCAGGGCCCAGCAGAAGATCTACTTTGGAGTGAACGCTCTCTGCACCAGCGACCAGAACTGCACCGCCGTTGCAGGGCTCAAGTGTCTTCCGTACAGGTATCGAGACAATGACTACCAGGTCTGCCGGTGTCAGAACGAGAGCAGGGCAGGGATCAACTGCGTGCGAGACTGCCCGACGACCAACGGGAACCTGCCCATCTGCAACGCCCGGGGGGAGTGCAACTATCAGACGGCTATCTGTGCCTGCAACAACGGCTGGCAGGGTCAGAACTGCACCGCTGAGTGCCCTGGGGGCGAAGCCTCGCCGTGCTCAAGGCAGGGCGACTGCATGCCGTCGGGGGTAAACGGAGCTGTTTGCGCGTGCTACCCGGGCTTCCGGGGAGGCGATTGCTCGATCGAGTGCATCGGAGGAAGCAGCTCTCCTTGCCTGAACCATGGCTTCTGCGAGGCCGACGGGTCGTGCTCCTGTTACGGAGGATGGCGAGGTGCTGACTGCAGCATCGCTTGCCCTGGCGGCAGCGTGACTCCATGCAACGGACATGGTCTCTGCGAGGTTGACGCGACCTGCTCTTGCTCCACCCTGTACCGGGGGACAGACTGTTGCTTCCGATGCCCGGACTACTTGGGGGTTGCGTGTGGAGGTGTGTAGGCAGTGACCTTGTTGTTTGCGAATTCTGAAATGTCGATTTCAAGGTCGTGGGTTCTGCCAGGTGCCCACGGGGGCAGTTTGCAACCAGGCCAGGCTCGACTCCAACATTGCCAAGTGCATCTGCAACAACGGTTTCCGTGGGGACAACTGTATGATAGAGTGCAAGGGAGGGTCGTCCAACCCTTGCTCGGGGCACGGGACATGTGGAGCCGATGGCTCCTGCACCTGCACTCTAGGATGGACAGGCTCTGCATGCGAGAACGCCTGTCCAGGTCAAGATCTCCCGTGCTCAGGGCATGGGACTTGTGTAGGGATTAATGTCACTGGCTGCTCCGTGGGGTGCTATCAAGTCAGCCCTACCTCCCCTCCCCTTTGCAACTGCCAGGCTGGAATTCAGGGCAAAATCTCCTACTACTATGGAGCTGATTGTTCACAGCCAGGCAAGTTGACGACGTTCACCTCGTCCCATCAGCATTCACGTTCGATGACGCTCAAGTGCAGGGTACAACACGCTATCGATGCCGAGCCTCATCTCCTCCTCTTCTCCCAGCGTCACCGTCACGTTCCGCGTGTCAGGAGCCACAAGGTCTTCCTTCGACTCAGTCCGACAGACCGTCTTCATCCGTGTGCTCGCCACCACCGTCGCCTCCTCGGCTGCCAACATCTCGCTGGTGTCTTTGCAGGTATGAGGTGCCATGGCGGGAGAGCACAGGGTGCTGAGGTCTGCCCAGGACGTGAAGCCTGCGGACTTTACTTTTGATGGCTCGAGCACCTTCACTTCAGGGGTTGGGGTGCAAACCAGTCAGATCCAGACTCCTTCGACCTTGACAAGCACGCCAACCATCCTTATCTCCCTGCAGCTGGCCGTAGTTGACAACCCGGCAGCAGACACCATGGTGAAGACGGTGAGGCAGGGTCGATCGTCCCCTGCTACCAGTAACGGCCCTCGTTCCCAGCTGAAGACTGTCGTCAAGGACGGGATCCTGGAGAAGGCGATGCACGACGAAGGCCTGACAGGTAGTAGCGGCTCAACTCCTCCTTGAACGAGGTCCGATGACCCTCCTTGTACAGGCATCACGCTGACTCTCGATGGAGTGATACCTTCCTTTTCCATGAGTCCATCGCCATGACTGCCTTGAGCAGGAGCCCGTCGCCCGAACTACCGTCACTAACGTCATATTCCGCCCATCGCCCAAGCTCCTGGCTGTGATAGCCCCGGTCAGACCTTGCCAACAATCCTTGAAGTCTCCTCGCCTCGCCTCCTGACAGCAGTGCATGCAGATGCTGCTGTTCGGGGTGGTCGGCCTCTCCATCGGCCTCGTGGGCTTCCTGGTTCAGAGGAAGAAGCACATGGAGGCAACTACATCTTTCCTTCCATCCTGCTTCCCTCACTGACGTCTTGCCGTTGACCGCAGGAGAAGAAGATGGTAGACATGTACATCAAGAGAATCGCTTCCTCGGCATCACAGCCAGGGCAGTAGACCGTCAGAGTTGGTTCAGTTTAGCCTTGTACGGCGATTCCCGTGGAATTCCTACTCGTTCCTTCCCATGGCTCGTTTGCAGCCTGATCCTCGCCAGTTGTACCCTGATAGTTTAATCCACACGCGGTGGCTTCCGTGTTTGTGAAAACGCTCTTTCATCCTTGCTGCCTCGTTTGCTGCCTCGTTGGCTGCCCGTTGGCCTCCTAGTCCGACCAGGTCGGGTGATCTCAATGGAACGGCTGGATGACTAGTGCGCTGAGTAGCTGTGGAGCACTGATCAAGGAACGAATGGCACGAGTCAAGGTGTGTTCGAACAAGGAAGAGACTTTGAAGGGGAGCAGATGCTTGAGCAAAGATGGAGGGAAGGAAAAAGGTTGAGATATCATCGGCATCGTTATGAAGAAAGAAACTGTTTACTATTGTTGTTCTCCAACGTGAACAGAGAAAGCTTTCGCCCAGAATAAGATGCAAGCACAACAGAGAAGAACCTGACATCATTCTCCTCTTGTGTTTCGATAGTCGACGTACCGCCTGTGCCCCTGACTGTGCATGGCCCAGGCCTTGTAGTCCTTGAGCGACAACTGCAGCTCGCACACGTGCAAGTTCACACCCAGTCGACGAGTCTCTTCGTTGTCAAGACGGACGTTGAGACATAGGTCACGGTACGCTCCTGACTGCTGCGACGTGAACTGGGGATCGAAACGATTTTTGACGCGCAGGATCACAAGCTCTTCGTCCTCGCAGATCCCTTGGAAGCATCTCGAGATGTCCTCGATGCTCTCGAACACGATGCATTGCCGCACCACGTCCAGCAGCCGCCAAACTTCCCCCCTGTACGACCTGCACAGCTTCTCGATCGCCCGATCGAAGCCCTTGAGCCTCGCCCAGCCGGGTCGATGCTGCGTGTCCTCTCCCTCGTACCTCACCCACCTGACCTCCCTTGGCCCCTCCTCCTCCTTCTCCTCCTCCTCCTCCTTCTCCTTCTCCTCCTCCTCCTGCACTAGCCCCCCCCACTTCTTGAGCAGCTCCTTCACCTTGCGCAGGTAGGGCAGCTCAAGCAGCATGGCCTGATTGTAGAGCTGATCCAGACATGCGATCTTGCTCGTGTCATGTCGCACGACCCAGTCGAACCCTGAGGGGCTCTGCCCCTGGTCCCTCCCTTGGAACTGATAGATGACTCCCTTGCGCCAGGCCTCGGGCCCGGCATCTACCATCGCCTTGAGCCTCATGACTTGCTCCATGGTCTCTCGATTGGTCGTCAGCGCTTGCCAGACCTCGTCGTAATGCTTCACGTCGTCCTCGATCCCCCGCCGTGCTCGATGGATCGCCATCCTCCGCAGCAGCAGCACACCCAGCCAGCAAAGAATCAGGATGGATCCGCTGATGGGAACCTGAAAGCCTCTTCTGCCAAACACATAGGAATAGTGGAAGTT
This sequence comes from Guillardia theta CCMP2712, assembly GCF_000315625.1. NCBI lineage: Eukaryota > Cryptophyceae > Pyrenomonadales > Geminigeraceae > Guillardia > Guillardia theta. The sequence continues at coordinate 422,303 of NW_005434610.1, forward strand.
GATGGCAAAGTAGTTCATCAGTGCATTGACAGGAAGAAACGAAAAGAACTTCTCCTCCCAGAATACCAGGAGCAGTCCGGTGACCAACGCTGCAAAACCCTGAAAGAACCAGAACAGGATGTCGATCGCCAAGCCATTGATCGCACTGCAGATTCCAGTAGCGATCTCGAAAAAGGCAGGCACAGAAAAACACATGGAAAAGATCACAACGCCCGTACGGGGCCACCCGAGGAAGCTCGCCAAGGCACCACCGAGGCAGGCAAACATCACCGGGAAGAGGTAGAAGATGGTGCCAACAGCTTGATAGAGGGGCGGGACCAGCGAAATCACGTTCTCAGCTCCTCGCTTTAGGGTCGTTGGGTACGGCTCCTCCCATAAGGGAATGCAGGCGGTGCTGTAAAGGTCCCACTTGCATCGGGTGCCTGCTTTCAGAATCCAGCTGGAGTCTTGGAGCTCCCACGGGCTCTCTGTTGAGGTCGAGGTGACCTCCAGCTGGAAGCGGACGGGGTCACCTCCCTGGGTGCCGGGACGACTGTCGGTAATGAAGTAGAAGGCGTTTGCGGCTTCGAGAGTCTTGAAGGAGAAGTAGAAGTCGTTTCCCACCTCCACTCCCTCCACCGGCGAAGAGACCTTACATCCGTCCAAGATCCACCCGAGCTGTAGCGAGTAGTTCCCCCCGGCTGGTAGCGCAGCCTCCCGCCATTGCACAACCTTCATCCTGGCTGCATGTACATGGAACACCTGTCGACCAGTGAATTCATACCAGATCCCTCCGGGCCCGAACGTGTAGATTAGATAAAAGGTGCCGCCAGCCAGCAGCAGCACCTTGAACCAGGTCTTCTGGATCGCCAACGTGCACGGGATAGATGTGAAGAGCACGCTGGCTGTCCCGGCCTTCTTGACTGCGAGTCGCAGCTCCTGGAGCCTCGCCCCGAGAGTATCGCCAGCAAACAGACATCTTTGTCTCAGCAAGTCCTTCTGCCTTCGTGTCTCAGTCATGGAGTGAGCGGCAGACCGGTAGAGTGAATTCAAAGACCCGACCTCCTTGCCCATATCGCTAATCTTGTCCACCACGACCCTTGAAAGTTTACGAATCCTATCAGGACTCAGCATGCAAAACCAGGCAAGCGGGTCAAGCTTCGACATGAACAAGGAGCATCTCGCACGCAAGTCGATCTGGTGGATGCGCCGGTAAGTCTTCAAGTCTTCCAACATGCTCGGGGTTGCCGCAGCTTGCAGACGGGCCAGGACCAGTCGAAGTTCACAGACGAACGCGCACGTGCCGTAGAATCGCGATTGCTCTGTGACCAACCTTACCTTTAGACAAACATCCCTGACCTGTCCCAAGTGTCTGCTGTCATCCCCCACAGCGAGTCTGTTCGTGAGGCTCACAATCACAACCTCGCGATCCCTTGACAACACTTGCAAACAGTCTGTGATGTCTTGTATCCGCTCGAAGACGATGCTCTGCCGCACCAGATCCGTGTGTCTTGCAACAGCTCCATGGTACTTTCGTAGGATCTTTTCATAGCTTGCCTCGAAGCTCTTCATGGGAGTCTCATGGAAACGAGCGGTAGACCCATGCGAGTTCTGTAGTTCTTCCACGATGACCACCAACTTATCAACAAACACTTTCTGCATCGTCACTCCCTGGGCGTACAGTTGGTCAAAACTAGTGATGTCGTTTGTTTCAGACAGCGTCACACTTGCAAACGAGGTGAAAGCTCCAAATGAAGCATGCGTAGAAGAAGAGCGAGTTCTTTTCAGCGCTGAAAATGATTCCAGGGTTCGAATCCTTTCCACGTCTGTCTTTACATCCCCTTCGCTTGTTTGAATGTACGCCAGGCGAAATTGCCGCAAGTTTGTTGGCTTCTTTGCGCTGTTACAAAAGGCTTCTGCCATTTCGACTAGCACTCTCAACTTTGAGTCGTCTTCTTGCGATAGAATGTCCTCCCAGACCTGATCCAGCTCGGCCTGGTGCTTCACTGCAGACTTGCGGGAGCAAGTCCTGAGGTACTCACGGATTGCCATCAGGACAAGGAAGAAGAGCAGGGCGACCAGTCTGACGTATGCTCCGCTTGATCTCAGCGCAACCTGCATCCCAAACAGAATCGCCGATGACACCGCCCCAAGCTCCAACACCAGGCACTCGTGAATCATCAGAGGGCAAGGGAAGAGCAGCAGGATCTGGAGCAAACAGACTCAGAAGAAGGAGAGGAAGAGACGAGAAGAACCGTGAGGCTCTCGATCAGCGCCGCATACCCCACATCTAGGTTGCAGCTGCCCACCGTGACGATGAAGTTGGAGATGCCAACAATAGCTGCGAGGAAATATCCCAAGAACAGCATCTGCCATCATCCCGTCACTCGAATGTGAGTAGGAAGTTTACAAGCACACTTGCCTGTACCGATGCGTCAAACTTGCCCCAATATGCGCATGCTCCAAGGAACAAGAGCCCGGACGCTTTCAAGAATCGCTCCACGACTCTTGCGTAGGCAGGCCATCGGCATGTGAGGTCATTCCATTCGAACTTGACGATTTGGTTGCGTTGAAACGGAGCCAACATCCTCGAGAAGTCACTCTCAGCCACGTCTTGACCTACAGGGACGGGAACCACTCGATCCAACGACAGCATGGACGGCATCACGTAGACTTTCCAGTGCTCGCCATCACCGGAGGACTCGAGCGTGAACTCGACGGGGTCAAACTCACTACTTGCGTTGGACGTCAGGATGTACCAGCCGTCGAAAGAGAGCGGAGCATCTGACTTGAGAGTCACGGAAGCTCCTCGCCTCTCGTCGACATACAAGTAACCCCCAGCATTGGCGTCTCCCTGCGGATACCTCGGAATCAAACAATCCCCTTGCAGCACTCCGAAGGACTGTAACCCAGGAGATAATATGGCAGATCCTTTCAGTCCATTCCGAAGCCTTCTTGCTGTGAAGCGAAAGAGGCGAGAGCCTCCTTGTGACTGATCTAAGCTCGCAAGCGACCATACCGCTGACTCAAAGGGTGGCGCAAAGAGAAGAAGCACAGCAATGACAACCAGAAGCGCTTGGAAGATCCTCACGGACAGAAACCAGGTGAGGGGATGAGAGGAGCAGAGAACTTCGAAGCTCTTGTGCGAGAAGATCTTTGACCGAGCTTCTTCAAGACTGTCCTGTAGTCTATGACCCTGCATCTGACTGCTTTCCACCAGATAGTCGAGCCATGCATGAGGAATTTGTTCTGCCGGATCTGGCTGAGAGCAGCTGATGTTGCTCTGAGGTAATATCTCCTGACCTTCATCCTCTGCTGCAAGAATCTCCGTCTCAGCCGCCATGCGCTCCCTTCATCGCAGTGCGCTCCGAGAAGGAGGGTATGTACTACAAAATACGTAATGTGAAGATGCTCCTATTTGTCCCTTCTAGTTAACTAATAAATAAGACGACCAGCATATTCAGTTTTACTCAACATTAAGTAATTATTTGGAGCGGGCCCAGTGGCCCGCCGACCGGGACCCGGTGTGAGTCATATTTATTGCGTAACGGTTGGTAACGGGTAGTCAATGAATGTGAGGAGACAGTGAGGGGAGGTCGAGGAAAGAGGAGGACAGGAGAGGTAGAGGAAAGAGAGGGAGAGGAGGGGTAGAGGAAAGAGAGGGAGAGGAGAGGTAGAGGAAAGAGAGGGAGAGGAGGGGTAGAGGAAAGAGAGGGAGAGGAGAGGTAGAGGAAAGAGAGGGAGAGGAGAGGTAGAGGAAAGAGAGGGACGGAATTAATTTTCCAACCCCTTATAAGAAACCAAATCATGTCTTACTGATCTTCTTATTGCAGCTCTTCCCCTCCCATGGCTTCGCACAATGGTAGTAGGGACTATGCTGTTGATATTCGCAGCTGTTCTCAAACCCTTGTCTCTACTCCTTGACAGGTGAGCCGGTGAAGAAGAACTCCAAGTTCTATGACCGCTATGAGCTCCATGGCAAGGTGCGTGTAGCCTCTTGGGACGGGGGTTTTGCAAAACAAGACTGAAACCCTTTTGCAGACTTTTGCCCCGTCGTTCGTTGGGTTCTGCAAGAACTGCGAGAAAGCGGGGAGGTCGCACTTCGGCAACCAGAAGCTGTGTCAGATGTCCTTCCGTGTCGTATACATGGTCAAGAAACAGGTCCCCGAGGCCAGCGACGTTGAGTGCTGTCAAGTGACAGAAGGACTTCAGGCCGTCCCCAAGATGATGTACGTCGACCGCGAGCATGCACTCGTCTACATCCAAGCCCCAACAGCATCGCAGGACACCAAGGTGATCAAGATCAGGTGCCTCGCCCCCCCCTGCAGCCTCGCTCCTCCTCACCCGCTCTTGCGGCAGCTGCCCGGATGTTGTGAAGATCCGCTTTCGAGGTGAGACCAGCCGTCGCTGGCTGCCTCCCTCTCTTATGCTCCTTGCAAGAGCACAACATCAACAAGATGTTCATGAAGCTGGGAGACTACAAGGCCCCCTGCGAAGTGTGGTTCAGCAGCGAAGACGACTCTCAACTCTACCTTGCTTACATCAGGCAGTTTCTGAGTAGCAGAGCTGTTGGGATTGAGCACTTGTCTCTCGCCGTCACCATCACAGGCAACACGGGCTGCGAGGTCAGCAGGAGGGAGAGGAGGGAGGGAGGAGCGGAACAGACGCGAGGCAGGAGGGGGTGGAAGGGGGTAAGAGATGGGGAAGGAGGATGGGAGGAGTTGCGGGTGGGGAGGGGGAGAAGGAGGTGCGAGGAGAAAGGAAGGAGAGTGTGTTCACTGGCCTTTTAGAAAGTCAAGCATGCAATCGGCAAGCCGGTACCCATCACGTTGCTCCCTACCCTCATCCCGCACACCGAGCTTGAGGTCTACAACTTGGAGCTGAAGGTGGTGGTGGAGAGAGGAGGGGGAGGCTGCAGTGCTGACAGAGTTTCGAGCCCCCGAGCAACGCTCTGCTCATGCCGCATTACGCCATGTCTCCTTCCTACTCGCCCCAGCAGGTGAGAGGTGGATGATGGAGGGGGAGTGGACTGGGAGCACGGAGTAGACGAGGAGGATGAATGGAGGGATGCTCGGTTGTGAGAACGTGTGCTGGAGAGTGTCAAGGAGAGGACGCGAGAAGGGGAAAGGGAGGAGGGAGGAGCAGGTATCCGGATCTTTCCCTGAAACCTGCATAGATTCAGCATGTGAAGAAGAGGGATATCCTCGTGACGGGGGAGGTAGCGCGAGCGCGAGCAGAGGAGTTCATCAGGAAGCAGCATCTGATGGAAGAGCAAGAGCTGAGCGACGGGGAGGAGGAGGAGGATCGATCCGTATCCATGGTCAAGGGGGAGACGGCGTCCCGCGGCGCGGACGGAAAAGCATAAGGAGCATGAGGAGCACAGAGGCCCAGCCGGTCTTCCTCCTTGAGAAGACGGCCCAGGACTGGAAGCTGAGCAACTTCTCCTCGGAGGAGCTGGCGAAGGCCAGGAACATGCTGACACGGGAGGTCGACCTGCTCCTAGATCAGCAGCACGGTCAGGTGGAGGTGGGGGAGAGAGCGAGGTCGGTGAGGTCAGCAAGGAGCACGAGTCACGCGTACCAGAAGGCGCTGAACAGTCTCACCCTCAATATGTGAGGCTCCTCCTGTCCTCTTGTTCCTCTGCTCTGCTCTGCTCTCGTCCCCTCGTGTTCTTTCTTCTGGTCCCTCCTCCTCCTCTCTTTCTACTGCTGCTTCCTTCGTTTTCTTCTCTTCTGTTGCCCTTGCACCTTACACTCCTCCGTTGCCTCCCCCAGCTCCTTCTTCTCCCTGCTCCTGCTCCTGCTCCTGCCCCTGCCCCTGCTCCTGCTCCTTTTCTGCTTCAGCTTCAGCTTCTGCTGCTCCTGCTCCTCCTGACTGCCCCGCAGTCAGTACGACAGGTGGATCGAGGTGCAGCAGCCGAAGCAGCTTGAAATTCCCACGGACGGCTTCTCTGTCGAGCAGCATCTACGAGCCTACAAGAAGCTTCGAGGCCTCCCAATGGAGGCTGGGCTGACCCATGAGCAGGTCAACATCCTCCCTTCAGATCTCCCTCCTCTTCACCCCGCATGCTCCCTTTCATCCCCTCCCCCCTCCGTCCTCCTCCGTCCTCCTCCGTCCTCCTCCGTCCTCCTCCGTCCTCCTCCGTCCTCCTCCGTCCTCTTCCGTCCTCCTCTGTCCTCCTCCGTCCTCCTCCGTCCTCCTCCGTCCTCCTCCTTGTCTGCGTCTTGTCCTTGTACTTGCCCTCTATTCCTCAGGTGTGACACTTGTCTCTCCGTCGTCTCTCCTTTCCCGAGCTCATCATAGCTCCTCATGCCTCGTCCTCGCCTCTCCTCCTGCTCGTCGCCGATGATCATTCTTCTCCTCTGATCCTTCTCGCAGACTGCCGACGCCATTGAGAAGAAGTGTGCTTTCATCGAGTTCAGCAATCAACTAAGTGAGATCGAGGCGATAAAAGAGCAAGAGAAGGAGCTGCGACAGGTTTCATCCTCCTGTTCTCCCTTATTCTTCTCCCCTCCCCTCTCATTCTTCTCCCCTCCTTCCCCCCCCCCTTCCCTTCCCCACTCTCTACTTCTCCTCTGATCTCCACAGTCCCCTCCACTCTCTCGCGCTCCTTCTCCCCTCTTCTCCTTTCTCGTCTCGCCGTTTTCTCTTGCTCCCCTTCTCGACCTTTCCGCCTCCCCTCCCTTCTCCTCCCCTCACGCTCCCTCCCCTCCTCCACCACTGACCGTCAGAGCAGGAGATGTTCGGGGAGTTCATCAAGGGGTTGGGAGGGGAGAAGTTGGGGGCGGATCAGCTGCGGGAGTTCGAAGTCAGGTTTGCCCGCAAGATAGAGCAAGATCGCGTCATGAAACTCGACGACACCGAGAAGGAGCAGTACCTTCGCATCCTCCACGGCTTCAAGAACAGCCTGGCAGACAAGGACAGGAGGAGGAAGAACGGCAAGAAGATCACTGACTGCTTCCTCGCACACCCCATCGGCCTGCCTCTTCCTCCCGAAGTACAGAAGAGGTGCTGACCTGGAACCCTCCCCCCCTCTCCCCTAATCTCTTTTCTCTCCTCTCCTCTCCTCTCCCTCCCTTCCTCCATTCTCTCCCCCTCATCTTCTCTCTTCACCTGCCCCTCTCTTCTCTCTCTCTCTGTCTCTCTCTGTCTCTCTCTCTGTGGCTCTCTGTCGCTTTCTGTCGTGGCAAAGATCATGGCAAGGACAGTCCTCAAGAAGTTATGCTTCCTCTCGGGTTTTAGGAGGGACAACCTCACTCTCAACTCTTTGGTCTTGACAGCTGTCAATAGGCTCCGATAGGCTTTATTCGGCCACTCAGTTATCTGCGGAGTCTTTGCGAGC
>NW_005434610.1:430571-431205 GCF_000315625.1 Guillardia theta CCMP2712
ACCTTTCCCTCGGTTTCTTTTTCCCGTACTTCCTCCTTCCGACCTCGTTACACTGCTCCTGCTCCTGCTCCTGCTCCTGCTTCTCCAGCATTGCTCGCTAGATCTGACCCTCCTCTCCCGCAGCGATCAACATATATCAACGATCGCTATGAGATTTTCATCGACCAGTCAGCGATGGTCAACTTCTCCATGCCGGAGCTCTACATCGAACTGTACTCGCCGCCTATCCTGCACGTCCCCTGTTACCTCCTTTTCCTGCCTGCCTGCTCCCCCACCTTATCCTGCCTGCCTCCTGCCCCCCTTATCCTGTCTGCCTCCTGCCCCCCTTTACCTGACTGCCTCCTTTTTCTGATCGTTCTCGATGCTAGACTCATGCAAGTCCTGTCAAGACCATGTTAATACGTGCCGAACCCTCTTAACCTCCACATTTCCCAATCACATACTCACCTCGATTGTCGCTTGACGACCGCATGAATCACCTGCTATCATGCACAAAAAAATGCTCACCATTGAACTGTCCTTGTACGACATGCTTAGATGACCTAGTTCTAAACGTTTTGAGAAGCATCGGCTAACCCCTCTGATTTCGTCACCGATACCTTGCTCATCCCCGGCCACGGAACCCTTCGAATTT
>NW_005434610.1:431305-432070 GCF_000315625.1 Guillardia theta CCMP2712
GTTTGAAGCTGCAGGTGACTCCTCTCCTCGCTCTCGCCCATTCCCTTCCTTCCATCCCCCGGCCCCCGCCCCACCACCGCCTTCTCCTCCTGCTCGCCATCCTCTCTCCTCCTGCTCTCCGTTCCTCTGCTTGTCACATTCTGCTCCTCCTCTAGTCTCCCTCCCCTGCTCCCTCTGCGTCTCCTCCTGCTGACCGCAACAGGTGAGCGAGAGGCTACCGGCCATCCTCATCCTTGGTTGCTGCATTGCTGTCGACTGTATAGAAGGAGGGAGATCACGCTGAGATATCGCAGGAGAGCATGTACACATAATCCTTGTTATCGCACCTGGCCTTCTCTTCCTCTGCTCCTGCTCCCTGCTCCCTGCTCCCTGCTCCCTGCTCCCTGCTCCCTGCTCCCTGCTCCTGCTCCTGCTCCTGCTCCTGCTGCTCCTGGTCCTGGTCCTGGTCCTGGTCCTGCTTCCTTTCTATCAACATCGTAGTCTCACAGCGAAATGGTGAGGGAGTGGCGGGCGCACAAGGAGCATCGACCTGCCTTCTCATCAGCACCAGCCAGTCCTCCTGCTCCCCTACCAGCATCGAGATCATCCCGATCGGCTCGGAGAGCGCTGCCGCAATCTTGAAAGAACAGCGTGTGAGGAGTCGTGGGAGCAGAGGGAAGGGGAGAGGGAATGAGGGAAGAAGGGAGCAGATGGAAGCTATTGAGGGAGGGAAGGGAGGGAGGCTATTGAGGGAGGGAAGGAGGGAGGGAGTGAACTCACCGACAC
>NW_005434610.1:432796-433861 GCF_000315625.1 Guillardia theta CCMP2712
ATTTCCGAGAAGTTGAAGAACGTCTTGTCTGGTAGCGGCTCGACACCCTGAAGCTCCTCCTGAATTTCTTGATCACCATCACCAGTACCGCTTCGTTCTACCTCTCTCCCTCCCTCCTCGTCCCTGCCTCCCTGCCTTCCTTCCCTCGTTGCTTGCTCGCTCCTTTCCTTCCCTCAATCGCTCGCCTCCTCCTCCGAGCATGAAGCACCTTCGAGAAGGTCTTGTGCAGCTGAGCATCAAACTCCACGAAGTCTGAGAATCTCAGATGGATGCACCATTCCTGCACACCCCCCCCCCTCTCTTACCACACGCACACGATAGCGCGCGATCATCACCATGCTCTCGTAGCTGATGAGGAAGATGTAGACGGTATACTCTGTTGGGCCGCATGACAGCCCAGGGAGCAGCCGGTTGGGCTGAACCTTGCGCTGCGTCCTGTCAGCTTCCTGACATGGCAGGAGGAGGGCAGGGGAACCTGAGCGTCGAGAACCCTCACGCTGAACTCTGGATGGCGCGACATGGAGGCTGCTACATACCTGGAGCATGCGTCAAACACCGAACGCAGGTCGTTCACATACAGCTCCCTTCTCCCATGAGTTTCTGCTACAGGGAGGCAGGGGCGGGGGGTGGGGGTTGGGAAGTAGGAGGACGAGGAGAGAATCTTTGCTCATACCCTCTCAACCCCCTTCTGCTGCTAGAGCAACGCTACAACAACCTCTTCATCTCCTGGAAGCATTCACTGTGACTCTGCTAGCACGAGGAGACTCTGCAGTGACCAAGCTTCTCCTGCCCCTGCTCCTTCCTCCTGCCCCTCGCCCCCTCTCCCTCTCCCTCTCCTTCTCCCTCTCCTTCTCCCTCTCCTTCTCCCTCTCCTTCTCCTTCTCCTTGAGTTCGAAACCTCTTTACCGCATTCAGAGGACGGAGGGGGGGGTGGGGAACTCATGCTTCCATATACAGTTCCAGAACATGATGAAACGCCTTGCGAAAGCAGTAGTGTAGTAACGACTAGTGGAATGAGATGGAATGAGAAGTGACTATTAAAGTCAAACCAAGTTGTAGGCACCC
>NW_005434610.1:434655-453750 GCF_000315625.1 Guillardia theta CCMP2712
GTTGCATTTTCGTAATTTCTTTCACTCGCCTGGTCTGGCAGCTTGCAAGCTTCCGTACCCTGACCCCACCCCAACACGACTCGATCGAATATGACCCCCTCATAATGTCACCCACCCCTAGTCATCTACTACGTCTGCTCATTACCCACCCTTTCCTGTTTTGAATTCAGATATCGGAGTGGTAGGGTATGTAGTCAGATATCAAACTACCCCTATTTCTTGCTCAAAATTTAACCCCTACCCACACTGAATGACCACCCAACCCCGAGACTCCTTTCAGAAGGAAAGGGAAACATGGCTTCATGGATGACACAGGCGGTGGAGATGTTGAAAGAGGTAAGAAGGAGGAGAGGAGAGGAGAGGAGAGGAGAGGAGAGGAGAGGAGAGGAGAGAAAGGAGTACAGCAGTGCAGTGAAAATGGTAGCTGAAGAAAACGTGAGGGAGAGCGAACAGGGGAGGGGAGGGAGGAGGAGGGCATACGATTAGGAGGAATTTAGGGAGGCAATGGCTAAGGATGAGGATGTCTAGAAGGAGAGTGTTGAAGTAGTGGGTGAGGTAATGATCTCAGGCGGGATACCTTCCTCCCGACCCCGAAGGCATGGACCCTGCTCTGTTCGAGGAGCGAAGCAAGAAATTCGACACGAACTGGAGGTGACATGCATCTGATCTCCTTTCTCTTGCTCCTGCTCATTCGTGGTGCTGCCAAGGTTCTGGTCGTTCTTCATCACGTTCATGGCTGTGACAACGATAGGTCTGTCTCTTCCCCCGTCCAACTGCGTCGAATGTTGATGCTTCTGCACCAGGATCAAAAGTCTTCCCCAAGGATCCGAAACCCGTGAAGAAGAAGGAGGACAAGGAGGCGAAGGGCAAGGTAGGAGCGGCGAAAACGTCGGCGACGGGGAGATATGCGGGGGGGAGGGATAGGGAGGGGAATAAAAGGGGGCGGGCGTCGGATGGGGTGACCGATGCGAACAGGGGAAGGACAAGGGCAAGGGGGCAGAGGAGAAGAAAGAGGACACGCAGGAGGCTGAACAACCAGCGGCATCGCCTGCGGAGTCCACCGGGGTTCTCCACGACCTTGTGTTCAAGTGAGATCTCCATCCTCTTCCTGCCCTTGTGTTGACTCGTGTGTAAGGTACATCCCCTACATGGTCATAGCCTTCTGCCTTGTCCAGATTGTGAGCGCCCTTGCCCTGCGCTCTCCTCTCCCTCCCTGTCTTCCTCCTCCTCCTCCTCCTCCTCCTCCTCCTCCTCCTCCTCCTCCTCCTCCTCCTCCTCCTCCTCCTCCTCCTCCTCCTCCTCTTCCCTCCTCCTCCCCATCCGCCTCCCCGTCTCTCCCATTCCATCGCATGTCTATAGGGCCTCCCTCACCTCGACTTCCTCCCGCGGCAGGTCACAGTCGCTTTCTTCCCCAACCAGAAGCTCTTCTTTACAACTCAAGACTCCCAGCCCCTGGTCACCAAGGTTTGCCGGCAGTCCGCCAGCGCTGCGTCTGAAACGGTGTAAAGGTTGAGTACTACCTGGGGTCCAAAGTCCTCAAGCAGGTCAACGAGCAAGCGAGTCGCAAGGGCTGGACTGATCCCCTCCAAGGTCAGGAGCTTCTCCCATCTCCCTCCTGGCCCTCAGCTGCACCTGCAGATCCTTTCAACGGCGACCTTGCTTCCGGGTGCCGCCTGTCGTTCCATGGACCTGGTCGATGAGCTCTTGCGAGGGCCTTGGGGGCTGACTCGCGTGCTCTGATAGGAATCGAGCACTTCAAGAAGGGAGAGAAGTTCCAGGACCTTCAGGTGAGGCCAAGAAGGCGCGAGGGGAGGGAAAGCAGCGGCAGGATGAAGGAGGAGGAGAAGAAGATGATTGAGGAGGGAGGGAGGGAGGGAGGAAGGGAGAGGGAGGAGGGAGGGAGGGAGGGAGGGGGAGGGAGGAAGGGAGAGGGAGGAGGGAGGGAGGGAGGGAGGGAGGGAGGGAGGGGGAGGGAGCTCACAAGATCTGAGCATGTGAACGCCGGCAGAACTTCTTCGACCGAGCGGTCATCTCGGACGCAAACGCCTGGGTTCTTTCTTCGGTGAGCCATGCGGCCTCCTCCTTGCGAAGTTGGTCTGATCACTGCGATCAAGGTTTCGTTGAAAGGGGTCAACGACTTGAAGACGGTTACTTCCTCTGAGAGGAGGAGGAGAAGGAGGGGGGGGGGAGAGGCGGAGGGGGGGGGGAAGGAAGACAATGGGGCGGCGGGGGGGGGATGGCGTTAGAAGAAAGACCTCACGGGTGCATGAGCAGGAGGTTCTTAGACCCTACCGGGGGGTCTACCCGCTCTCCAACTCTTCCGCAGGAAACTATGTAGCCAGTCAGGTAGGCAGCCTTGCTCATGGGCTCTTCCGCTTCCTCCACTTTTCGTTTTTCCTTCCCTTCCGCTTCCTCCTCTTCTCGTTTCCTCCTCCGCTCTCAAGGCTTGCTGTCCGCTCCTCAGCCCTCATGCCTGAGCAGGTGGATATCATCTGGCTCTCCGTCCCCGAGGATGCAGTGGGAGGGCAGGTCCACGTGTACGACAGGGCGAGGTCAGCGCGTCTCGTTGCTCCATCCTCCCTCCTTGATCAGAGCTGGCAGGGGCGACCCTAGGGGCAAGCAGTCTGTGCTTGACAAGCCCGACCAGGTCATGAGGAGGGAGAGGCGATTGAGGTTGGTGAAGGACATCAAACAGACGGTCGATCCTGAGGAAAACAGCAACATCGTCGTGCGAGGGGACGCCTTCTATCGGGTACTTTTCATCCCGCTCCCTCTTCCCTGTCCACAGCCCTTCCTCCCTCTCCCTTCTGCCTTCCCTCCTCACTTCCTACCCTGATCCTGGCCAACAGGTTCTTGGTTTCCGTGCGGACATCTCGCAGGAGCACATGCGGCTCCTCATCCTCGAGCAGTACATCGTGCCGGAAACCCTGTGAGCCTCTGCTGCTGCTCCTCCTCCTCCTGACCGTCTCCTCCCTCTCCTCCTCGCACCTTCGACAGGCTTCAGCAGGATCGTTGGCACTTCTCCTTCAACTGCAGCACCCAGACGTACAAGTTGCCCGCGAGCCGGAGTTGACTACTGAGTCAGGGTCGGAGTTAGTAGGATGTAAGTCAGTGCCAATGTCAAGTCAGTAAACAAACAGCATGTAACGTTGAACTCAGTGACTTTCTGATCTCTGAGGGGCGGCGGCCGAAACTTCAAGTACTCAGTAACTTCGGCCTCATGCGGCCCGGACCATGAGTCAACTCCCGAGTCCGAATGGCGCCGGCCCGGCACCCCGCCGCCGGAATGGCCGCGCCGGGCAGCCCCCGGCCCCCCCCCCCCAAAAAAACGGCCGGGCCGCCGTGTAAGCGTTGCAACCGTGACATGATAAGGGAGTCACGTTACAGGTGGCTGTGTGACAGACGGCTGTGTACGGTAGGGGTTGTTTTTCCTTTAAGAAAGGGGGTGGGGGTGGGGACTCATTCCGAAATATTTTTCACCGTTCAAAATAACAAATCACTCATCTCAGTGACTGGGTGGTTGCCTTGTACACCCCACCCCCTAATAATAGGTATAATAATAGGGTGGGGTGATGGAGCAGTGATGGTCAACTTCCGGATCAATGTCGTGTCGGCGTGGGTGAAAGGGGGCCGCTGACCTGATGACCCACCCCCCTCGTGATAACCCACCCTGATTGGAAATCAATCTAATTTGTACCGAGAACGATCAAAATTGACCCCCCTAAATAGGTCATAATGACTACCCCTACCCACTTTCGAAACTTCAAGATATCTCAAAACAATAACTTTCATATCTTCTGACGACGTGACTTTGAAAACGATTCTTTTCAGGTCTGACGGGAATCCGTGACCCTGAATTCTCGTGTAGTGACCCAATACAACCCCCAACCTTCCGCCCACCCACCCCTGGAGATCAACATGATCCCCCTGTTTGAGATTCCGCGCATCTTGTTTTTACGGGTACCCCTACTTTTGCCAGTTTACTACCCCACGGGATTAGCGACTAAGTCTGTGGCTACCCCACCCACCGGTAGATACCCCTCTAACCTCACCACCCCACCTACTGGTTGCGATCAAGTTTTATCATGTTGGGGACGCATGTAAGCCTGTCGAACGACCTATAATGTGTGGGTGGGGGGTGAGATGAAAGAGCTGGGTAGGGGGTACTTAGTCACTGTAAACAGCTGAAAAGAGTGGGTAGGGGTACGACTGAAGAAGCACACTGACTTGGAGGGGTGGGGGGGTAGTAGGAGGTCGGGCACGGCTCCGTGGTGCGGTGCCCAAGGGACTGTCATCGAAAAAATAGTGGGTGGGGGTACTAAGAAAAGTGAATTGTACCCGTGATAAAGATTGTTAAAAAGTAGGTGGGGGTGATTTTCCGACCCGAGGGGGTGAAGGTATTTGGAAAAGTTAGAGGGGGTGGGGGTATACAGGCCTATACCCCACAATCGTCAGGCAAGAAGCAAGACTGCTGTCATGGCAGCTACTTTGGACGACTATGCACCACGAGCCCTCGCTCCCTCGCTCCCCCACTCGTCATCGTCGTCTCCCTCCTCTCCCACCTTATCGTTCTTCTCGTCTGCTGAGCCTGCAAAGAGCATGCTTCTCTGCGCATCGCTTTCAAGGAGTTTGTCAGAGAAAATCACTCCTTTCGTCCATCCGGTTGAAGACGATGATGAAGAAGAGGAGGGCTCTCCTCCTCCCCTGCCACCTCCAAGCCGGTTCCGCAGGTCAAGGGACATGCACTCATCGTATTCATCGTCTTGCTCATCCCTTTCCTCCATGGCAGAGGTTGACAGCCCAGTTGCGAGAGTTACGTTGATGAGGACGTGGGGTTCAGAAACACATCTAGACGACCTAATTTTACAGGCAGAAGAAAAGATTAGCTCTTCCCCAGACATAGACAAGAAGATTGAGGAAGCTCCAAGGATAATGCGGCGTTCATCCTCGCTTAACAGCTTGAGTGACGCTGGCAACCTCGGGAAAGCGCGAATGTACTACAACAGAAGCATTGGAAAGGAGATCCAGGGGACTGATTTGCTTCCGAAGCTCAGGCGAAATCCAGGAAAATGATGTTCTGCTCAAGGTCGCACGACTTTACCATCACCGATCATCTGACAGGACACAAAGTTTGTGCTCCGGTACCAGTTTCCTCTAGTTTCCATGTTAGTGTTAATAGCCTAGTTGTGTAGTGTGGGTTAGTGTAATGGATGAGTTTCCATTTCAAATCACTCCCAAATTCCCTCCCTTCCTAGCACTGAGTACGAGCAGCTATTCACTCTGGGAAAGTAGCTACAGTAGCTACGAACCTGGGACAGGAATACAAACCTGGGACAGTAGCTACAGTAGCTACAACTCTGGGACAGTAGCTACAACTCTGGAGAACAAGAGATCTGGCATGAGGAAGTGCAGCTGTGCGATTTTATTAGATCTGAACTCTAGTTTCAGCGAGTTTGGTCTATGCCTGATCCTCCATCTGCTGGAGATTCTCGTTGGTCTCCCAATGAACCCCGTCGCCGACACTGAGGAAAGCGGAATCAAACGACAGTCGCAGCAGAGATGTATAGAGACTGGGGAGTGGGGGGAGGACAGAAACAAAGGAGTGAGGGTGAAGAGGGTGGAGGAAAAGAAATGGAATAGGATGGAAGGAGGAAATGACAAGAGGTAGTGAGGTCAGTCAAACCTTTTGCTGCTGCTGGGCGGTGCAATGGGCAGGAACCAGGTCCAGACATCGTCACCGAAAACCTGTTTCACGAAAAGTATGATCGGACGGTGAGAGAGGGATTACGAGTGAGGGAAGGAGTGAGGGAGGAAGGGAGGGAGGAACCCTTGGGGAGGCAGGGGGAGTGAGCAGCGTAAGTCCTTTCTCACCTGCCTCCAATTCTTCTCCCTCCCCAAATCGAACGGGTTGACCTGCACAGACAGGTCAGCCCTCTCCTGCTCTCTCCCTTGCTGTCCAAACCTGATCCTTCTTGGTCGGGTCTCTCTTCTCCACGTGCTCTATGGTACTCATGTTCTGACAGCAAGCAAGGTCAATGTCATGTCTCATATGAGTTGGACGTTGAGATCCGGCAGATTTTTGCCCTCACCTTGAGAAGGAGCATGTAGTGGAAACCAGTGAATCCCGTTAGCACCACAGTGACAGCCTTGCAAGCATACATCAGCATCCCATCACAACATCAAGCGTTGTCAGGGCCCTCACCACCATGAGGCAGAACACAACGAAGTACTCGAACTCGACCACGGTGAACTGGATTGGCCTCCGCTCGATCAGGGTTGTGATGAAGCCGATGAAGATGGTGCAGGCCACGTAAAAGGAGGTGATGGTGGCGTAAGAGCAGAACAGAATGAAGTACTTGTAGTTGCAGTAGCCGATGCAGTTGTTCACCCAAGGACAATGGTGGTCCATCTTTAAGACGCATCGTCCACAGTACTTGCAGTGATGCGCCCGGTCAGGCTTGAACTTCCTGCACTTGCGGCAGTATCGCTGCCTTCCATCCAGCTTCCTCTCTGCACTCGGCACAGTGAGAGGAGAGTTCTCGTCCTTGTCCGACACCCTCTCTGACACTTCAGCTTCCAGACCAAATCGATGAGCGAGGTTCAATTCTGAGATCCACGCCTCGTCCAGCTCGTACGGCACCCCACCGGCGTCTGTGAAGATCACTTTCCAGTAGCTCACGAGCAGCAGGATGAAGAGGATGTGGAAGCAGATCAACAGCGTGACGCAGCTGGCAGGGTTCGGCCCCCATAGCGGCAGCGCAGTCAAGAAGACGAAGCAGTGGTAAACGAGGGGAATAACCATGAGAACAACGATGGAGATGAAGAACAAGCCACAGGCCCTGATCTGATCGCTCCACTTGTCCGCTGCCATCGTGAACGGATGCTGTCTCTACCCACAAGGTCCGTGGATCCTTATATCATACACTCCTCCCAAGCAAGTCTGAAACCCCCCACGCGCACCAGTCACGAAAGAACTGCAGGAGCCGAGTCAGCAACTTGACATGGTCGTGTCCTCACGCTCGCACAACTACTTTCTCTTCCTTCACAGCTACTTTCCAAATACTTCCATCCGTGTCCTCTCAACGTCTTATCTCTGATGAAACGTATGCTGGTTGAAACTGCAACTTTGATCAGGGTCGAGCCCTAGGTTCACGGCTGCTCTATTGATATGCATGTGGAATGGTTTTGGTGCTTAAATCTCTTGGACCGTGCACATGCGCTCGAGATCGAATCCTCCTCTCTAGCATCTGCCATCTTTCCTTGCTTCTAGTATCTGCCATCTTTCCTTGCTTCTTCCTCTACTCGTCACCCACATGCATATCCCTCAAAAATTTCCATCGGGAAATTTTGGTGCGATGGCAGGCATTCAGTCCACACAACATTATGCATGATGACTGATGTTGACACTCTCCTACTCCTCTACCCTTCTTCC
Source organism: Guillardia theta CCMP2712 (assembly GCF_000315625.1). Classification (NCBI taxonomy): domain Eukaryota; class Cryptophyceae; order Pyrenomonadales; family Geminigeraceae; genus Guillardia; species Guillardia theta. The sequence goes on from NW_005434610.1 coordinate 442,088, forward strand.
TACTTCCTCCCATTTCTTCACTGATTTCCATTGACTTTGCTGTCCTCCCAAATCGGCTGTGCTCCCTTCCTCCTACCTCATGGTGGGTGCCACATCACGCTACCGCTTCCTCTGACCTGCCTCTGACCTATTCATTGGTATCGCAGTCTTATAGTGCCATGTACAGGACCATCTTCATCAGTATATCCAAATGTCCTTCTCTGTCCTCCTCCTCCTCCTCTTCTCTCCCTCCCCTCCCCTCAATCCTCCCCGCCCTCCCCACCGCCCATGGAAGAGCCATCCAATTCTACCCCACCCCAAAATACACTTTCCTGTTTGATAACCCCCTTCAACAACGTGAAACGTAGGGGTACTAAGATACCCCTACCCTCGTTTGTCCAAGGTGCCTCTTCCAATCTGGGCGAGCCCACACCCCCCATGGAGCTTTCATCATATCTGAACCCCTACCACCTCTTTATCAGATCAAACTACCGGTACTCAATGGAATTTGTCACCACCCACCCCGGGACAACCCCACTGTGGACCTTATTATGTATAATAGGTATAATTATGATCTTTCTTGACTAGGAGGTGATGCATTGCACCCTCCACCCCCCTCTATTAATGATTTCTCCACTGAAAAATACCGGTACTTGCCACCCCCTACCCCCAACTTAGACGTACTGTGGACAAGAAATGGCCCAGTGGAAAGCGCAATGTAGGCAGTGGAGCGGGATGAGGGAGAAGAAGCGGGGGCACAGCGGCGACAGGAGCTTTTCCTTTACTTTCCCTCTACGATGCTCTTCATCAGAGCCTTGGCTTCAGCGTCTTTATCCTCAGGCGCTGTTGAATTCTGACCTTCCACATGGAAGAAGCGCGGGTCGAAATCGGAGTGCAGCTTCACAATGTGACCCTCCCCGTTGATCCAGACGGTGTCCATGATTTCACCCTCCAGGGTGACAGGAAGACCTGGAAGAAGCAGTGAGGAGACGGACGAGGGGCTGCGGGAGAACCCACCGCTGGAGTTGCTGACGCTCTTGAGCTCGAAGGTGCAAATGTGCTTGGCAACGCAGAACATGTATGGCTCCAGCGCATCCTTTGGGTTCTTCACCGGCTGCAGGGTGAGGTCAGTGCATGATCAGGGTGAGGTCAGTGCATCAAGCTAGCTGAGCTGATCGCACATGGAAACCAACCTTGCAGCTGATGTTCCCAGCGAGAGAGCTGGTGATGTTACCAAACGCATCCACAGTCTGACCGAAGGCAGTTGCCCAGGCGTCTGGTCCGACGAGCTGATGGGAAGGTGAGCAAGAAGAACGATCAGAGAACGCACAGGCTTCAGACCAGCTTTCCGTTCGTCTCCGCCACGCAGCCAGGAACAAGCGCCACATCAGTGCTTGAGAATGCCTACAACCCCGTTAGTCTTGGAGGAAGAGGAGAGCAGGAATAAGTACAAAGTCCTTGGACAGCAGGGATGTCGCGTTGGAGAGGTCGTCAACCATGGGAGATGATGTGAACTACACCGAGGCTGAGTTGGCAGCACGGGAATAAAGACTAGCAGCGCACCTCGTAGAAACTCTTGATCACTTCCTCGCACTCCGTTTGATTGGGAAGCAGGGACGGTTCAACCCAGCTTAGGGGAGAGACCCAGTTGGCTGGGACAGGGTGAGGAAAGGACAGTCTCAACAGCTGTGTGTACCTCTATGCCGCTCCTCGGCCTTCTCCGGGATCTTAGCGTCCACCCTCTCGATGCTCTCCCTTTCAGCAGCAAGCACCCTGCGCAGCCTCTCCTGGATTCCGCGACCGTAAAGATTGCCGTATGGGTCCAGCTGAGTGAGTTTCAGCATCCAGCACTCAGACGAGAAGAAGGAAAGAAATCAAGACTGACCAAGAACACTCCATAGTCATCCGAAGAACAAATGAACCCTTGCGGGAGTTCGGGGAAAGTCTGCGGGACCCAACAGTCACAACCCAAGTTGAAATCTGAGCAACGGCAGGACCTGTGGGATGCATGCCTCAGGTGAATAGAGCGGCCAGTTCCCTCCGTAGGCTTCGAGAGGGTCTGGTTTTTCAATCTCGTATCCATACTCGCTGCTATACCTTCACAAATAAGTGAGGGAGGGATTAGTTGACAAGGAGGAAAAACAAATACCCTTGAAGTGGACTTTGCCTTCCCTGATAACGATAATCAAACGGAGAGTTCAGCTCGTTCCAGGGGAATGACTAAACAAGCGTGTGTTAGTCTGCCAATCATGAGACGCGATTCAATCCGCAGGGAGAGGCGAAGGGGGGAAATTGAGAAGGGGGAGAGAATGTAGCGGAGAGAACAAAAGAATCAAGCAAGAGAGATCAGGAGATGAAGCATCAGCTCGTCCATTACATCCTCTGAAGGATAGGCGAAAAATTCCATGAGAGAGCTGCGTTTGGAAGACGTTCGAGCTACAAGGAGGATGGCAGATACAATGCATAGTGCCCCGACACATCCAATCAAAACCTGTTGGAAGGGTGTTAGAACCCATGGCGTCAAAAAGCCTCTCCACTGACTCGCTTCCCCATAGTGCTCAGTCCTGTTCTCCTCCGAAACGAGACCTGCATCGAGCGTCGGTCAAAGTCAAATTAGTTCCACCCTGCCGTTGATACCTCATCTTGCGGAACTGATCCGTACAAGAAGGCCTGTTCAGAAGACATGGGAGTCATCCACAGCTTCAATGAAATATTTGAGCTATGCTAGAACAAGAGGAATCAATCAAGTCAATCGATCGGTCATATGCAGAAAGGCAGTCTCAACAGCGGGTCTGATGAACACCAATGAATTTTGAAGCTGATTGTGTCACTCACAGACGCAGACCAAAGCAAACAGAACAGTCAAATCGCCATGTTGTCAGCATGAAAACATCAACTCTTCTTCCAACATAAACTCCTTGTCATCTCCTCTACTACTATCCCATTCCCTTCTTACCCGCGCCATGACTCTTCGCCCCGCACCTGTGCGGGCTCACTCACCACCACCCCTATGGGAATCGACAGGTTGGACCAGGGGTACACAACATGACCCCTGTATTCCTATTCACCCTACCCACACATCACCAAGTACTATCAGAGATAAGACCGGGTACAACTAATCCGAGATACCACCCCACCCTTGTGGACATTTTACCCCCACCCTCAAATCATTTACCTACCCTCAGGGGAGCCTCCGAGCCTGAGCGTCGGAAGGTCCGGGAACTTCACCGAGAGGCCCGACAATGATGGAGGAACTGCAAGCGATGCTTCGAGAGATGGGAGGAGGAGAGGGAGAGGGAGGAGGAGGAGGAGGAGGAGGAGGAGGAGGAGGAGGAGGAGGAGGAGGAGGAGGAGGAGGAGGAGGAGATGATAAGAAGGGCCTTCCATTTCTGTGGTCGTCTTTCCTCTTTTCCCATGCGGACTCCAAGGCCTACGAGGATGTGAAGGATTTCTTGGACGACAACCCGAGCGACTCATCATCACGGGGTTCGATGACGATCAGTAGCGGGAAGCCGGTCATGCCGAATCTCTCGAGCTTCTTGAGCAGCCTTCCTGCCTCCACCCCCATGCGCTCAACTGATTTCTCCCTCACCACTCCCATCTCGAACAAACCAGGGGGGCAGAAATCGCCGCATTCCTTCCGCGCACTGCAGATTGAGGGGCCTGGTGATGAGGCGATTGCGACGTCGCACCTGCTGCATCACGAGAACAGAGAGAACTGCGCGGAGATCGACGTGGAGATCGCCTTCAACGTCACCGAGTTCCTCGAGCAGAAGGCGTCGGAGAGGCTCCGCCTCGACCTCGAGCTCGACTTCTCCTCTGCCCTTGGGGGAGACCTGCAGGACGTGACGGTGATCAGCCTGGACGCGGAGGAGACGCTGAGGACGATCATCGTCGTACAGGGCGCGGTCCTTGAGAAGCTCTTCACCCTCGACAGCCAGATGCTGGACCCGCAGTCGCCTCTCAGGAGGGGGGTGTGGACGAGGGACGTGACGGGCATCCGGCTCGTCCACGTGCCCCGGCGCTACCGGGAGAGAGCAGCGCAGTTCAGGGGAGGAGAGGTGAAGCCCCGAGCGACCACGGAGAGTCAGACGGAAGTTCAGGTCCCAACACCCCTCACGCTTCCTCGTGCGTCCTGACGGCTGTGCAGGCGAGCCAGCTGGAGACAGTGCCGTCGGTTGGATCTGCCGGGCACGGGCTGAGGATGTTTGCTGACGCTGCTGTGCAGCAGGGATCGATCCATATCGAGGACCAGGAGACCAAGGTAGCGGGGAGGGGATGGTGGTGGTGGTGAGGGGGGGTGAGGTGCTGTGCAGGTTCTGACGAGGGAAGACTATGCCGGCATCATCGGGCTGAGTGCGTTGCCTGATGCTTTGAGCATGTGACGTGAGGACTGACCCTCTTGTTGAAGTCTCGAGCCTGGAGAACGACAAGTTGATCGATCAGGTGAGAATGATGATGATAGTGGTGGTGTCGATGATGATGATGGTGCTGCTGCTGCTGGTGATGGTGATGATGATGGTGATGGTGATGGTGATGGTGATGGTGATGGTGATGGCGCTGATATTTGCATTCTGATGCCTTTGAATAGTCTCAGGTAGATGAGTTGAACAGGCAGCTCGTTGACAGAGATCCGAGACTGAATGCGGTCGGAGCTTAACCATGTTCATTCGTCCTCTTCACACTTCAAGCAGGCGTACACCAAGTTCTGCACAACGCGGAACAAGCTAGACCTTCTTCAAAGTTTGAGGCGGAACTCCATGTGAGCATTTACAGTACTGCATGAGAATATCTAGGTCAACGACTGTATTTCACTGCTCGTCTTCTTCGGTTTTTTCTGCACATCATGTCACTTGGTTTCAGAGAGGAATCACAGTGGTCACCAAGGAAGTTGTCGAGGAACTCGTAGAAAGTGACGTCCTCCTCTTGGTCCGCGTCATACCGTCCAAAGAGAGCCGCAGCCTGCCTCACGTCAACCTGCCGTGTCTCACGATGTATGACCAACCTCTGTCGAGCTCAGGTAGATCCCCAGCTTGCGGATGGTGTGCATGAACTTGTCTGCTGTGATGTACCCCGTCCCGTCTCTGCTCTCGCGTGAGTCAACGGCCACAAACTCGAGAGCCCTGCTCCACCTGTCGTAGAGCTTGAACATGTGCAGCAGCTCCGATATCCCTGCGTTGGTAGCCTGTCGAACTTTCTCTGTCACTGCTTTCTGCAGTTGATCTAGTCTCTTCTGCCCCACAACAGCCTGCGGACAAGAGCGTCAATGTCGAGGAGGGCGAGTCTACATTCACGAGCACACACCTGCAACAGTTTGTACTGATACTTCTTCTCCTCGTTGGACTGCGCCCGGGAGGCAAGGAGAGCGTTATTCTTCTGCTGCAGTACGATCTGCCATCCTCGTTCACAACATCCGCCACACAACATCCGAGGGCCAAGATCACCTTCTCAACTCCCTTAACGTTCTCCTTGGTCACACTGCCTCCTGTCATCTGCTTGGGGAAGCTCTCGAGGTACCTTCACAACAGTTTCAGCACAGAGCGAGCTACAAGGATCTGCTCGGCATCACGTAGTCTGCCACATATGAGGCCCGCTCCAGTAGAACCTATCCCCGATATCTTGCACAAGTTGTTCAACTCCATGTCATGTGAGAATGGAGCAGGCAGCACCGATGTTCGATCGAATCTTGGCAGGTGAGCCGGATTTGATAAGGAGCTGACTGTAGTTCTTTGCGGACAATGATTTGCTGGCACCCTCCGTCAGTCTCCTCGCCATCTCTCACCATGGTCCTACTAGTAAGCTGCCAGGTCGACGTGGCTGCCTTGAAGGTAAGTATGAAGACCGTCTTCTGCCGGCGTCTTGTCTCCCCTTCCCTTCTCCTGTAAGGTCACACGTCACCATCGGCCTGGGTCCGTCCCTCCGCTCCTCACCCCAGTAGGTTTTGCGAGGCCGCTGAAGGTGTTGCCGGGCAACAGGTGGGTGGAGCTGATGACTCTGCGCGCTCTCTTGCCCTGGTAGAACATCACGGGAGGCCTGCTCCTCTCCGTCACCCGAGCTCAAGCACAAGCAGCGCATCACCGATCAAGCGACGGGGGAGTCTGCAAGGCCATGCGGGAAGCGTGGCTGTATCTAGTTCCATGGGTTTGATTGAGCTTGGGAACGTGTCCGGTATAGCCGGGAAAGTGCTCGTTATGGCGGTAGAGGGGAACGACGTCGTCCTGCCATACGGTTGAGTCCACCGAGTAGACGCTTGATCGCCTTCTGTCTTGCGACGAATCGGAGACTCCTGCGCATTGCTCAGCCACCCATGGCTCCGTTGACTCCCTTGCCTGTGTCGAACGCGACTGAATTTGACGTGCGCGGAAGAGGTGACATGTGCGAAGAAAGAAGTCTCTGCGAGAGGGTCGAAAGCATCAGTCAAGTGCACTTGTCCCTTGCGCTCACTCTCTCAGCTGTCTGTCTGATCCATAACCGCTCCCTTCTGAGACGGCGAAGTTGGAGGCTGTATACCCACTATATCTCTGCGTGCTGACGTACATACTTGACATATCTAGGTGCTAAGGCAAACACTCTACATGTCTAGCTACGTCGTGTCTGTGCACTAACGACTGAGCTGAGGATATGGAGCAGACAAGCTGCAAGGTACATGAAGATAAGTACAAGCGCATAAAACAACACCGAGTCACCCTCTCCACCTCTGCGCCAGCCTCACCCCTGCGCCGTAGACCCAAGAAGCTCATCTATCCCTGTGATCTCCTCATATGAATCCTCCTCCAGCAACTTTAACGCTCCTTCTTCTGCCCTTCCCTCCTCTCAGTTTCTTCCTTCACTTCCTGCTCCAGGCCATAGCCGTTGGCGCTCGTACCCACCCTCTTCAAGAGCCTCTTCATAATGGTACCCCTCCTTTGCCCTCTCCTCCCCTAAGAAACTGGTTGGGGGGACGGGGGTACTCACCCGTTGCTGGCGGGCTACTGGCTGTCACAGTGTCACAATAGGCCCGCGGGCCCCGCACGGACTCCGGAAGGCGGACCGCCTCCCAGCCCGGGCCCGTGACAGTACTGCTGAGTAGAAACGCCGTAGTGACGGCCGGAGGGCGTGACGGTGGTCCGGCGCCCGGCCCGGTCCGCCGCCGCGGCCGCCGCCTGCCCTCAGGCTGCCCCGGCCGGGGGCCAGAGACGGAATACACTGAAGTTTGTTAGACTTGTACTGTCACTGTGTGTCAAAGTAATCAGCGGCTGCGTGTGACCGTGATCCGGGACTCAGTGGGGCCCGGCGGTCACCGGGTGACTGCGGCCCGGGCGCCGCCGCCGCCGTGACCGCCGGAGTACGCCGGTCCGACGAACGGTGTGAGGCTTGGCCGCGTACTCAGTCACTAGCGGCGCCGTGAGCCGCACACCGGGCCCTCGGCCCCGGGCGCCGGCCGGCGTGAGCGACGTGACTGCCATGATCATGTACGGTAGTACTGCCGGTAGCCTGATTACCGTGACCGAGTAACTGCTTCTTTGGCTCATCGGATCGATCCGATCATTGCGGCGGCACGGTGCCGCACGGGCCCCGGCGGCGGCGGACTCCGCCGTGTGACTCGGACGGCCGCACCGATCCGATGGAGTCCGATCGGAACCGGGGAGTAGCCATTTTTCTGCTTGTAATTTGAAAAGATTATCTTTGATGTTGAAATCTGAAAAATAATTGAGGGTGTAATAACCCCCCTCCCCCTTCCTCTCCACCCCACCCAACCCCAAAGATATCACGGTACATACACTTTACAACCCCCCCTCCCCATGGGGACTCCGTATGTACCCCACCCCCCCATTACCTCTTGTATTTCCCTTTTACTCCCACAGGAGTTCCACCCTCCACCCTCTGTTTTATTTGCTCCTGAGCCCACAACCCCACCCCAAGAATCCACTTTGCCTTTCATCAAAGTATGACCCTCCACCCCCTCCAAGTACCTACCCCACCCCTATGTGTCTAAGGGAGTATAGCCAGATATCACCCATGACCCACCCTCGGGGCTTTTTAAAATTCATTCTCTATAATATTTTAGAAGAGTTTTAGAAAGATTGCAATCGAAAGGCATATTCTGTACCCGTGTTTCTCTCTGTCATGAAGGGGGTGGGGTGGTAAAATCTGATATTACACTTGTTAAACAATGGCGAACATCCACATTATAGCCGAATATGAATTTTAGCGAGTTATTGCACCTTTTTCTCCATTAAAATACTATAATTATGCATAATTATATATATTATATTCATAAGAATTCATAATGCACGGAGTTTTTGGAGGGTGACTAAAATGTTGTAGATTTAAATATATTTTTCATGGAAGTCACTTCGGTTAGACCCCTTCCACGCAGTCATTTCGGGCTGTTTAGTGGTAGGGTACTTTCATGGTGGTCCTCGGGTAGTTTTGAGTACGGAAATAAGAGTCAAATTGGGGGTAGGGTAGAAAAGACGGGGGGTGGGCAGAGAAACAATCGGAGAGGGGGGTACTTTTTGATGTCGAGAAAGTTTGTCGAGGAAACCTGGAGAATTATAAGCGCTAGGCAGTGGGGGAGAGGAAGAGAGGAAGAGAGGAGCAGAGAGGGGGAGGAGAAGAGGAAGATAGATGGGACGGTGGGAAGAAAGAGCAAGTAACACTGCAGGGAAGCAATAAAGGTCAAGGAAGGGGAGGGGAGCAAGTTACCTGGGAGCAAGCGGTGTGAAAGAGTAACCCTCGGGAGGAGACGCATGGCCTGCTAGGGACGAAAATGAAGCTTGATAACAGCAATATCGATGAGAGGATGAACGGGATGCAGGCAAGAACGATCAACGCTCCGGTTCCTCAAGAGAGTGGGAAGAAGGACATGATTCAAGAGGCCGCAAGCCTCCTGCAGGAACAGAGGAAGAAGCTATCTAGGCTGCAAGATACTCTCCAAGGCAAGCACAGCAACCAAGGTGTCAGTGCGACTATGCTCACAAAGAAGCTGCAAGAGCTGGACCTGGAGGTGATCGGGGATGGCCTCGTGCTGTCTAGGAAGAGCAGCACGGAGAACCTGAGCACGGAATCTACGCCAACAGCCGTCTACTCGAGCATCACTGCCGGCCAGTGGTCCAGAACAAACAGCTCTGCTAACGGGTTGGAAGCAAGCTCCAAGCCGAACAAGCTCAATGACATCTGCGGCGCTTTCTTGAAGAGGGCGGAGAGCGTTCCTGAGCCCGAGCCATCCACCCTGTTGATACAGCATGGGCTGATTGCAGAGGACCGATCGCCTGCAGACAACGCGGCTCACCTTCTCAATCAGTTCTTGCAGCAGTGCAACTGCCTGGCTCCCTTGGACCGAGCGATCGTTGCTTACTCCCTCAAGGTGCTCGTCACAGACCCTCACGTGGCCGCCATCCCGCAGGGGCTGCAAGGCTTCTTGCAGAGTCAGCAGGAAGAGATCTCTTCGCCCACGAGGAGGCGACTGATCGACCCGGAGGAGTGCTTGGATGACAAAGGGTCCGAGAAGTCTTCCTCCATGCATGCCATTTTGTCCAAGTGTGAGAGCATGAAGCTAACAGCAAACCACTCCCTGAAGCCCGAGATGCTGGCCAGCCTCCTGGAGGACGTGAACAACGGGCAGAAGCCCACCCCGGAGGTGATGAACTGGGTGAGCAAGGTGGCGGACCCGAAGGATGAAAACAAGGGAGCCAACGGGAAGTCGAAGTCGGAGGTGAACAAGTTCGCGAAGGCAGCAAGGATGTGCATGCTGTTCTACAGGTGCAGGGGGACAATCGAGACTCTTTACGACAAAGTGGTGGAGAAGAACAAGTCCAACCTGACGCGCGCTCAGATCTCGCAAATCTTGAAGGAGCTCAAGGACGGGGAGGACCCGATGATCTCCGACGTTGAGAGTGTCTGGGAGGAGGCGAAGAAGGCTGGAGGGGACAACCTGACGAAAGAGCAGCTTGTGGAGGCGATCGCCATGTGGTACAGTGAGTATGAGGAGAAGGAGAAGGCGAAGGGCGAGAAGAAAAGCCCATCGCTGGCACGAAGGATGTCACTTCCGCGGCTGACAAGGGAGTTCGAGAATGGATCCTCAGTCACTTCACGTCGGTTGCGAGCTCTACCAGGTCTTTGCCCTCCTCCAAAGACTCGAAGCTCTCTCCTCTCTCCCAGGATTTCTCCAGCTCCTGGTGCAGGAGGAAGACACCTCGGTCGCAGGAGGAAATGTTCGGGCTACCGGCTCCTGCGGTGTGGACACTAGAGCAGGAAGTTGAGATCGCCAAGTCGATGAAGGGGATCGCGACATGGAGCTGGGATCCGTTCGACCTTCATGAGAAGACTGGAGGACATGCTCTGCAGGCTCTGGGCCTCCATGTCTTCCAGCAGTGGGAGCTGCTGGCGGAGTACAACATCGACACGTAAGTGCGGAGCTAGGGGATCTGGATTGTTCGAATGCAAGGCAGGGAGGGAGGGAGGAGGGAGGGAGGGAGGCGGTGTCAGGAAGGCAGGGGTTCAGGTCGAGGGTAGGAAGAGGAGGATGGAGAAGGATCTGAGTGTTGCATTTTCTTCTCAGGGACACGATGAAGCGATGGCTTTCGTTCGTTGAGAAGCAGTACGCGGATGTTCCCTATCACAACTCGCTGCATGCCACGGATGTCTTGCAGACCGTCAACTTCATGCTGCAGAGCGCAAAGCTGTCGCAGTTTGTCAACCGATTTCAACTCCTGGTGAGCCTCCTCTCCTCCCCTCTTCACTTTCCACCTCCTCTGCTTTGCTCTCCACTCCACTCCACTCCTCCTCCTCTTCACTCCTCTCCTCTCTCCTCCTCTTCACTCCTCTCCTCTCTCCTCCTCTTCACTCCTCTCCACTCGCCTCCTCTTCAATACTCTCCTCTCTTTTTCTCTTCACATTTCCCCCTCAACTCCCCTCTCCCTCCATCGCATGTCCTGCGGCGCTGAACCCTCGTCCTCTCCAACCTCACACTCCTCCTGCTTTTGCTTATCTTCGTCCTGGACCTTATCGTCTTCCTGATCTTTCCTCTACCTCCTTCTGATCTCCTGCTCTGATCCCTCCTTCTCCCTCCTACCTCTCCCTTACTGTTGCGATCTCGTCTTCCATGGTTCCTCTCCTGCTCTCCTGATACGATCCTGGCAGGCCATTCTCATAGCGGCCATCGTGCACGATCTGGGACATGACGGCTACAACAACAACTACCACAAGCACGCGATCACGGAGAGGGCGATGGCGCACAACGATCAGAGCATCCAGGAGAACTTTCACCTGCACAAGCTCTTCTCCTCCATGGACGCCTACCCGAGCATCAACATCTTCGAGAACTTCGAGCTGGAGACCTTCTGGGAGATGAGGAGGATGATCATCGACCTGATCCTCCACACCGACATGTCGCGCCACTTCCTCCTCATGAAGGAGATCAAGGAGAAGCTGGAGACGAGGCAGGAGGGCTCCGCTGCCTACCGGGAGAGCTCCGAGCTCCTCATGCGCGCTGTCCTCCACATCTGCGACATCTCCAACCCCGCGAAGCCCCGGGAGCTGGCGCTGAGGTGGACGGAGAGGTGCATGGCCGAGTTCTTCCGGCAGGGAGACAAGGAGAAGGAGCTGCAACTCCCCGTGTCTCCTCAATGCGACAGAGAGACAACTTTCATCCCGGCTTCGCAGGTTGCTCCTCCTCCCATCTCCTCCTCCCATCTCCTCCT
>NW_005434610.1:455097-456872 GCF_000315625.1 Guillardia theta CCMP2712
TACCTCCTCCTCCTCCTCCTCCTCTCCCTCCCCCCTCCCCTCCTCCTCCTCCTCCCTCCTCCTCCTCCTCCTCCCTCCTCCACTCTGCCCCTCCTCCCTCCTCCCTCCTCTCCTCCTCTCCTCCCTGCTGTCTTACCTGCAGCTCTGCCCGCAAGGAGATAATGATTTTCTGCTGCCTATCCACCTGATTCTCCTTGTCCTTGAGCTGCCTCCGAACCTCCTGCAGCTCCTCCAGGGCCCCGCTCTCCTCCCCCCTCGCCTTCCTCCTCTCGTCCTGCTGGCGTATCACTGACGAAAACCTCGTCCTGCTCTCCTCACCTTCGTCTTCCTCGCCATCGCCTCCATCTCCGACTGCCAGGAGCGGTGAGATCTGTGAGGAGAGGAGGGAGGGAGGAGGAAGAAGAAGAGGAAGAGATGGTAGGATAGAGAGAGGAGGGTTGAGTAGGAGGAGGAACAGGCAAGAATAGGAGGGAGGGAGCAGGAGGGAGGGAGGGAGGGATTGTTCACTTGTAGTGCAGCAATCAAGTTGTCGTCATTGTCAGTCTTTGCGATAAGAATCTGGACGGGAAAGGAAGTCAAAGCGAACAAACAAGAAAAGACAAAGTCACTTGAATCTTGTCACGAAGATCCCTGCAGTCCTTCTCGAGGTTCCTTCGTCCTCATCACTCCTCCTCCTCCTCCTCCTCCCCCTCCTCCTGCTCCTTTCAATCGTCTCCCCATCTTTCCACCTTTACCTGACACGTGCAGAAGCCGCGTCTAACTTCTTCCTCATACCCTCCTTCTCCTCCCGCTCTTTAAGGAGGTCATCCTGCACCATATGTCAGGTCTCTCCCTGTCCCCCCTTCCTCCTCCACATCCTCCTCCTCCTCCCCTCCCCCCTCCTCCTCCACATCATCATCATCATCATCATCATCATCATCATCATCATGCCTCCCTGACCAACGATGCTCGGCTCTCACTCCTCTACATCATTACCTGCAGTTGCTGCGCCTCTCGCTTCCTGTCTCTCTCAATCCTCTCGATCTCCTTCCTGCCCTTCTTATCAGACCTCCTCCTCCTCCTCCTCCTCCTCCTCCTCCTCCTCCTCCTCCTCCTCTTGCTCCTCCTCCTCCTCTTGCTCCTCTTGCTCCTGCTAATCCTCCTCCTCGTCCTGCTGCCGCTCCTATTCCTTCTCTGTTCTGTACATGTGGATGAAGGGTACACCTGCACAGATAGCAAGCTTCGGGGAGGAGGGAACAAGTAAACCTGAATTCTGCTCGCGTCATCGCCTACAAGATCATATCGACCTGAGGAGAAAACGGTCCACCCTTCCTCCTTCTTATTCTTCCTTCGTATTTTGACTCCCTCTCTTCCATCCTCTCTGATTCCTCCACCCTTCTCCTGCTCCTGCTCCTGCTCGTGCTCGTGCTCCTGCTCCTGCTCCTGCTCCTGCTCCTGCTGCTGCTGCTGCTCTTTGCTCCTGCTCCTGCTCCTGCTCCTCGTTACTGCTCCTGCTGCTGCTGCTGCTCTTTGCTCCTGCTCCTGCTCCTCTTCCTCCTCCTCCTCCTCTCCTGCTGTACCTCCTCTCCTCCTGCTTCTTCTCCTCTTCTCCTGCTTCTTCTCCTCTCCTTCTCATCCTAGAGCAGCTGCGAGGCGATCGGCTGCCTCCTCCCCGGGCTCAGCCGCAGGTGAATTTCTGTCGCTCGCATCCTCACGGGCTGAGACTCAGCAGGAGGATGGAGAAATTTCTGTGCCGGAAGCACCGAGCCATGGAGAAGAAAAGAGGGGAAAGAGGA
>NW_005434610.1:457775-465522 GCF_000315625.1 Guillardia theta CCMP2712
CCCCTCCTCTCCTCTCCTCTCCTCTCCTCTCCTCTCCTCTCCTCCTCCAATCCGCTCCTGCCCCCTCTCCCCTCCCCTCCTCCCTTCACCTCTCCTCCTCACCATCTTCAACTTGTCGTTCTGATGTCTCATGGTACCAACTTGCGTCGTCAGACTTGAGACCTTGGAGTTCAGCTCCTTGATCTACAGCAGCAAGGAAATTCAACCTCTCCTTTCCCCCTCCCTTCTCCCTCCTCCTTATCCCCCCGCCTTGTCCCCGCCTCTCCCTCCCTATCCCCACCCTCTCCTCCCTCCTCCCTCCCTCCTTCACCCTCCCCTGACCTTCTGTTCAGGGCTCTGATCCGCCCCATCCTCCTTGGGCTCCTCCCACTTAGACCCGAACGCAAGCGTCGGCTTCCCTCCTCCACCATCCTTGTTCGCTCCCGCCGGCAGACTCCTCGCATCCATCCCAGCCATGTCCCTTCCTCCCCCAGACTTCTTCACCTCCTCAAGCTCCTCCTGCACCCTGTTCCACAACCACTCAGTCCCAGCACAGAGCAGGAGAACTTGGAGTCTGTTCCTCTTCAGCTCTGTCGCCATGCGCCCTGACTTGGCTCGCTCCTTCTCTAGCGCTACGTTGAGAGAACGGTTCTTCTTCGCCAGCTCCACGATCTTTCCTGCAGCACAGCTCGGCAACTCTCGCACATGCTCCCCCGCGCTCTTACCATCCTTCATGTCCTGCGGGACGGAGGAGGAGGCGTTGGAGCTTCTGGGTCGGAAGGAATCCTGAAGGGACGATCAGCAAGGATCCTTGACGCCACGATGTCTCTTCTTCCTCCTCCTCGTTCTCCTCCTTCTCCTCCTCCTCCTCGTTCTCCTCGTTCTCCTCCTCCTCCTCGTTCTCCTCGTTCTCCTCCTCCTCCTCGTTCTCCTCCTCCTCCTCCTCCAGCCAAACCACCTCCCTCTCCCCCTCCCCTCTCTGTCTCTCGTCTCTACAATCTCCTTTCTCCCTGCTCCTCACATGTGGCGACGAGCGAAGATGCTGCAGCTCCCGCTCCTGATCTCTACATATCGATAACAGCTTCGCGTTCTCCTGCAGACAAATCTCAGCATCCCCTTCAACATTCCCTTCCCTCCCCTCCCTGCCCCCTTCCCTCTCTCCCACCTTCCCCTCCCTCCCCTCCCTCCCTCCTTCTCCTCCCTGACGTTTCTCAGATCCAGCAGTTGTGGCATGAGGGCAGCAGTCCAGTCGATGCTCTCCTCGCTACAAGGGAACCGTCATCGACGAGTAGGCGAGACTCCCTCTCCTCCTGCCGCACCTTTGCACTGCATGCGCTCCTTCCAGGCTGTCTCGCTCATTGAATGTGCGCTGCAAGGGGGTGAGGATACAGAGGGAAGGAGGAGGAAAAGGGGAGAGGACGAGGAGAGGACGAGGAGAGGAAACTTTCTTACGTCTCGCTGGGATCCTGCAGGACACAAGTCAGTTCAATACAACAGCGGGGATGTCGAATGAGAAACATGGGGCGAGGATCATCAACGGATCGAGCAGGGAGATTGTTACAGCAGAGGAGGAACAACGAATGGAGGGTAAAGGAGAGAGGAGAGGAAGAATGCATGCGCTTCTCACTAACCAGCTCCACCAGCTCCCGATCCCAGCAGCTTCCTGTCTGCTGCCATTCCTGGGGCACCACCAGCAGGCGCATGCGCCCTCTCCTCCTCCTCCTTCTCCTCCTCCTCCTCCTCATTGTCCTGGTCCCTGATGCTGCTCAGATGCGCCTTCCAGCGCCGCAGCTCCTCCTCCTCCTCCTCCTCCATGGCCGAACTGCTCGGCAGGGTTGAACTGATCTAAACCATATAGATTTGCCGATTTGAACCGATCAAAACCGGTCATTTGCTCTTTGAGATCGGCTAGAATCGGTTTGAATCGCTGAATCCGAGTGAGGTAAATGACTAGGTCTATCAAGTCACCCGGCGGTGCCATGGCGGACGGGAGGTGCGGCGTTGGGATCGCGTTCGAGACAAGAGAGGAGGTGAGGGAGGAGATGAGGGAGGAGATGAGGGAGGAGATGAGGGAGGAGATGCTTGCTACCTTGTCAAGGAGTGGAGATCAGGGATTCTGCCTGTGGCTCTTGCAAGACTTGTAGGATCAGATCTGACTCCTTTCTTTCCTTCTCTCCCTCCCCCGCAGCAAAACCTACTCGTCGCCCGCCAGATTGTGCCAGGAGGGAGTGCTCATCAGTGCGGCCTGATTCGAGTGCGTTGTTGAACTCCCCTCCCCTCCGCTCCCTGCCCTCTTCTCCTCCGGGCCTCTCTCAACCCCTCCTCTTTATCTCCCCCCCCCCTCCCCTCCTCTTCTCCTCTCCTCCTCTTTATTTCCCCTCCTCTCCTCCTCTCCTCTTTCTCTCTGCTCCCCTCCCATCCCATCCCATCCCATCCTCTTCTCTTCCCCTCCTCGTCTCCTTCCCTCCTCTTCCTTGCTTAACTGACCATGAGGCAGGAAGGAGACGTGCTGTATAGCATTGACGACCAAAGAGTCAAAGGGCGAGTCGCTCTCCTTTTGCTGCTTCGAGCAAGAGAGACTGATGGGTTCACTTAGAGTGCCTGTGGAGAAGGTTGCAAACAGCCTGCTGGGACAACAAGGTTATAACAGGAGGAGGAGGTGGAGCAGGAGCAGGAGATGGAGCAGGAGCAGGAGGTGGAGCAGGAGCAGGAGCAGGAGGTGGAGGTGGAGCAAGAGCAGGAGCAGGAGCAGGAGCAGGAGCAGGAGCAGGAGCAGGAGCAGGAGCAGGAGCAGGAGCAGGAGCAGGAGCAGGAGCAGGAGCAGGAGGAGCGGGAGCGGGAGCAGGAGGGAGGGAAGGAATGCAGGCAGAAGGGAAGGAAGGAAGAAAGCATGAGCAAGTCACCGCAGGGACCATCGTGAAGGTTGGCTTTCAACGGGAGGAGGCAACGGAGTCAGCGCAGGGTCGCCGTTACAAGACCTACCACGTGCTCCTGGAGAGAAGGCCAGTGAGACTGACGCCGTCGGGGGACGCGAAGGTTGCGAGGAAGGCTGAGGGATCGGAGGGGAGCGCCGGAGCCTCGCCCCAAGGAGCCAGGAGAGGTACGTGGCCAAGGAGCCATGCTCCCTGCGCACAGCATGACCTCGAGCTCTCCTGCAGATGTCAGTTTTGCGTCAAAGGAGGACGTGGTGAAGCTTGGGGGAGCCGTCGAAGCTCTGCAGACTGAGATGAGAGACTTGAAGGGCCTCGTCATGCACGAGCAGCAGGAGTTGAGGCTCAGGCTGTTCAAGTTGGAAGCGATGCTTAGAGGTCGCGCTCGAGGAGGAGAGAGAGCGAGAGAGAGCGAGAGAGAGCGAGACAGGGCGTCGAGCGATCGTCTCGCTTCCATCGTCTCACCTCTGACTCTCTGCCAGGCCTGATGAAGGAGAGGGGACAAGATGATCCAGGTGAGGGAGCAGCGCTGCCAGCCAAGAGCCTCACTGGGTGATCTCCAGCGAACGTCAATGGCGATGGGGGTGACAGCGAAACAGCTCTCGGTGACAACCCTGCCTCATCTCACCACCTCGGCAGTGCTCCGCCATCTGACCAGCCTCTCCCCGCAGAGGATCGCTTCAGCATGGCTTCAGTCACCAGCATGTCGTCTGAGAGGTCGTTCTTTTTGTGACGCCCAAGAGCAGGAGCCTTGCCCGACGGAGGTGAAGAGTTGGGACACTCGTGTATGCTGGCAGCACTGATCGAGTGAGGGGAAGGTGCAACGGCGCAGCGGACGGTGAGCGTGTGAATGGTCGGAAGGCATTCGAACCAACGAAGGTTTTAGTGAATCAAGAATACATTGAGAAAGAAAAGAAATTGCTCTGCAAGAAGAATACAAGGAAAGAAGGAAACAGAATAACATGCCCAAGAGCAAAGATTGGCATCGTAAGGGAGGGGAATCAAAGACGTGAATACAAAAAGAATAAAATCAAAACTCTCAAGCTCCGGCCCTCAGTAATGGTGCTCGACGGTCCTGCTCAACTTGGGCCTGTACGTCTTCCCCCTCCTCCCCACGGCACCGACCCGGTCGAACGACTTGCCGTCGCTGCTGACCCCGGAGGAGATGAGCCACGTCTCGACGCTCTCTCCTCCTCGCAGGTGCTGGCTCAGGCAGGTCATCTGGTTCTCATGACTGTCCAGGTACAAGAGCCCGTCCCCAGCGTCGAAGAGATGGTCCAGGCAAAAGTGTCCCGGCCTCGCAAGGTTTGACGTTCTCATGCATTCCTCGCACCCCGAGTGTCTAAGAACCAGATGGTTTATCACACCACAGCAGCTCCCGATGTTCGCAAGCACTGCGAGGAGGAGGAAGAGAAGATTAGATTTGTGCCTCATGCCCTTGAGCTAACCAAGGCTCAGGTCGTTCACAAGAGTTTGTGATCAGCCCTGCTCTTTCACGAGGCTCCTCTTACATATAAACGCGTCTGCTCTGTGATTCTGCGCCTTCAAACTCACAGATGGGAGAAACTGGTTCTATGAGAATAAAATCCAATCCAATCGAAGAGAACTAGCGAAGATTTAAGAGAGTCCAAAGAAAGTGTTGTTGTTGCTGTTGCTGTTGCTGTTGCTGTTGCTATTGCTGTGTTTGCCGATGACGACGATACTGATGCTGATGCTGATGCTGATACTGATGTTTTTTATGGTGTTGGTGGTAACCGAGATGCTGTTTGCGCTCCTGCCGCTCCTGCCGCTCCTGCGTGTGCGTCCAGTCCTTTTCCTTGCAACGCTTGCAGCCCTCCCCCTTTAAGTGCTGGGGCTAAAAATCGTAAAACTCATTAAAACTGTAATAGATGTCTAAAAGTATAGTAAATTTTGAATTCGTGGGGCACGACGGTAGTAAAGGGGGCCAAGAACCCTGAAAGAGATATTTTTCGAATAATCTTCCGGAGATTTCAAAAATGCCATATAAAGGTCTCCCTTGTATGCAACCCACCTACCCCACTTTACCGTTTTATTCAAGTACCATACTTGTAATAGTTAAATGTACCCGTACTCATACCACCCTTACCCCCCGGGGGCATCACATTCAAATGTATCCCACACCCCCTTCAGCTTGAAACATCACAGTGAAGGGGTCCGTGTGCGTCTCAGATTCGAAAAGAACTGTTTTCAATAATATCATCAGGTTGAAACATTCAAAAGATATCTTTCAGCGATATCTTCATAATGTAACGGAAATAACGGCTCGGGGCTTACACGAAAGGAGGACACACCTATCTTGAACGCATCGTTCCAGCTCTGAGAAGTTGTAACGGAAGTAACGATCCATCTCTCCTGCCGGGCCGCGTGACTGCGGCCATTCTACTCGTCACCCGGTCACAAGGGCCCGGCCCTCTCTCAGGCTGAGTCGGTTGTACTCGCCTACGGTCACTGAGGGCCTGTAAGGTCATATTACCGGCGGCGTACTCGGCGACCGGGCCGGTCCCGGCGCCAGGCTCCGGCGCCGCTTACTAGTTACGCTTCGTGACTCAACTTTGAGTAAAGACTCGCCAGTGCGCTTGAGGTCATAATGACAGTTACGTGTCGGCGTCGGCGCTCCTACTCCGAGGCCCGGCTGAGGCGAGCCTACGTTGCATGTGCAGTGCCATGATGGTGACAAGCATGCGATCCATGCTCCTCCTTGTATCCCTCATACAGTCCTGCTGCAACTCTGCTACTAGAACTTCGAGGGGAGCAGGGGAGGGGAGGGGGGAAGGTAAGAGGTCGGGGAGCACTGAAACTCCCTTGCTCGCTCACTCCTTGTGCGCGTTCACTCGCTGGCTCTGGTGACTGACGTAGGCGTTCCAGAACATGGAAGCTGCGGGACATGCAGCAAGGTCAGCTGGTGGCAGAGACAGGAAGGAGATGGAGGAGGGGAGGAGGGGAGAGCCAGGAGCCAACGAGGAGGAGGAAGGTGACATGATGAGGGCTGAGGAGGAGACTGACCGATCCCGCTGGTCATGGGCCGCAGGCGGAAGGGGATGATGGTGAAGCAGAGGATGTTGTAAAGGGGCCAAGACTTCCAGTCCATCAACCAAGTCTCCATGAAGCTGCGAGCCAAGTCAGAAGGAGGAGGAGGAGATAGGAGGTAGAAAGAAGAGGAGCTAGGAAGATCTAGGAGCTAGGAGGAGAGAAGGGGGGGAGGGAGGAGTGGTAACCTGTTCCTGAACTTGTCTTTCCACTGCTCGACGGTGTCACGATCCATGAGGGACCTGCAAGCGGAAGTGAGAGGAGGGCAAGGAGCACAGGCAGCGGGTCCAGACCACAGGGAGAAGGAAGAGAAGATGGAGAAAGAGCCGTTGATGATCGAGTCGAGGACGATCTTGACTGCGATCGGACGAGTCACGAGCAGTAGACGGCATCAGTTCCGGGCTCTCACCGAGCAGCAGACCCCACTCCCCAAGCCACACCGGGAGACCGAAGCCGGTCGGAGCCTGAGATGCAGTGAGGAGAAGCGAGAGAGCGGGCGAGGAGGAGGAGGAGGAGTAACCTGTGCTGGGAGGAAGGTCTCTACGGCGAGGTACCAGTAGTAGGGCCAAAGACCAACGTTGATAACACCAACTGCCGAGGAGTGAGGGAAACAGAAACAGCCGCTGCCACAAGGAGAATCACCCAAGCTTGCCTTCGCTAGTCGCGTCCAGTCCAGGAGAAACTCCTTAGTCCCCTGCAGGCTAAAGGAAAGAGCAAGATCAGAGGAGGAGGATGGAGAGGGATGGGAGCGAGGAGGAGGAAGAAGCGGAGGAGGAGGAGGAGGAGGAGGAGGACGAGGAGGAGGGTCAGGGAGGAAGGAGGACTTGCAATCACTCACTGCTTGACTACTGCCTGTGACACGAGATCTCCTGCGAAGACCAGCCCTGCGAGTCGTTAGCGGGGGAGGGCCCCGCAGCCTCTCGCACCTGCTCCTTGGATGCTGTTGGTGATGAGCGGGAAGCTGCAGCCGGGAGGTCAGCTGGGGAAGGAGTCGGGGAATCGAGGACCAACCTCTCCACGAGAAGATTTCCTGAGGGAAGCCGGAGGAAGCTGCAGGGAGAGGATGAGGATGAGGGGAGCGAGCGAGCGGCACGGGACCTGACGATCCCAACATCGAGCGCCGTGATGGCGGTAGCAGCTGCGTACACCTCGGTGGACTTCCAGGACCTTCTCTGCAGCTGGAGGGGAGGAAGAGTGAGCTGGAAAGGAGCAGGGAGCGACATGCGGTACCATCTTGAACTTCTTCTTGATGGTCTCAAACGCCATCGCTGCCAGGCTCAAGGCTCTCGCCACCTGCCGCACGAGCGTGTGAGCGCGAGGAGGAGCGCAGCGCTGGTCGCAGCTCACAACTTGGCTGCTGCTGCTGCCGGGGCGAGTCAGAGGAGACATCGGAGCCGAAGAGCGAGGTCGTGAAGTCGGAGCCTCTGGCGCATCCCCTGGGGATTGTCGCTGGAAGGGAGAGGAAGGAGCAGAAGCTCGCGGCTCCGAGGTAGGAGGAGGCTGAACCGGGGCAGCGGGAGGTGGCGGAGCCGCGGCAGGAGGGGGAGGAGGTGGTGGAGAAGCGGGAGGAAGCGAGTAGTTCTTCGCATATTCCCCTTCCTCGTCAAAGCATGAGCGGCCAAGCAATTTTTTGAACATCGACTAGGGATCACCGGTGGTATCTAGGTCATTTTAGGGGGTGTGGCATGCCTCTGGGGTGGTACCGATGGTCAGGAAATGGGTGGCTAAAATGTGGGGGTAATTAAAGGGAAAATGAGGGGTAGTCGTTGAGAAGAGGGGGTGGAGGGAGC
>NW_005434610.1:465622-466841 GCF_000315625.1 Guillardia theta CCMP2712
GGAGGTGGTGGCGGAGCAACGGGAGGAATAGGGAAGGGTCTGAAGGCCCGGCCTGGTTGTGCCCTGCTGCAGGTTTCACCGTCATCGAGGGGTTGAAAGAGCGAGACCTTGTTGCTTCTCCTCCTCGGGCTGCTGGTTCGCGTGCTCGGGGGCAGCTGGCAGTGGCAGTGAGAGATCACTCGTCGACTGCGCTGCTAACTCACCGGAAGGAGTTGGGACCTCGGTCTGGATACTCTGCTGAGAGAACATGAGAGAAGAGGAGGCAGGAGGAGGAGGCAGGAGGAGGTTCAAGGTTGTAGGCATCACCTCAGGAGTTGGACTTGCGCTCGTTTCCTGTGATAAGCAACCAGTCAGGAACGACTTCAACGTTCCGACGAGGAGGGAGAGGAGAGGAACTGTGGAAGGAGGATGAGACCGGGAAGGGGCAGCATCCACTGGAGTTGAGGAGGGAGGAGGGAAGGTGAAGTTGGCGAGGTGGAGGAGGGAGCGACGAGGCTGGATGATGGAGGGGGGAGGGAGAGGAAAGTCTCGCAGAGCCGACTTGCCTGAGCCAAGGAAGGGATGCACGAGGACAAGAGCAACCCAACGAGGAGGAGCCTGACGAGCCTCGAAGAGCAGCGCGACATGTCGGCCGGTTCTGAACCTCGGCAAACAAGAGGCTGGGACAAGCAGAGTCAGATACGTCAGGGTTCGAGAAAGAGAAGATGAGTCTTGCTGTATGAATGTTGAAGGGGGGGCTCAAAAGAAGAGGGAGAGGATAACAAGAGAGGTGGGGAGGGGTTAAGAGGCAGTATGCCGATGGTAACAAGAGGAAGACGAGGAGCAGCGATTATGAAGGCGAAGCAGAGGGGATCGATACGACAGGGATGCGAGTCTAGGAAGAAAGGAAGAGGAGAAGGCGAAGATAAAGTTGGAAGGAAGCAGCAGCAAAAACAGTATGAGAAATAAGAGCAGACAAAATGTAAGCAGAAGGAGCATGATCAGCAAGATCCGGAGCAAAGCGCAGTCGTGGCTGCATCAGGTGCACAACAGATGCATGGCAGGATCAGGAGCAGGAGTGGATGGAAACCGCAAACAGCAGGAGCAGGAGGATAAGCAGGAGGAGCAGGAGGAGCAGGAGGAGCAGGAGGAGCAGGAGCAGAAAGAGCAGGAGGAGCAGGAGGAGCAGGAGGAGCAGGAGGAGCAGGAGGAGCAGGAGGAGCAGGAGGAGCAGGAGGAG
>NW_005434610.1:466941-474701 GCF_000315625.1 Guillardia theta CCMP2712
GATAGGAGGAGGAGGAGCAGGAGCAGGAGCAGGAGCAGGAGGAGCAGGAGCAGGAGCAGGAGCAGGAGCAGGAGCAGGAGCAGGAGGAGCAGGAGGAGCAGGAGCAGGAGCAGGAGCAGGAGCAGGAGCAGGAGCAGGAGGAGCAGGAGGAGCAGGAGGAGGAAGCGAGTAGTTCTTCGCATATTCCCCTTCCTCGTCAAAGCATGAGCGGCCAAGCAATTTTTTGAACATCGACTAGGGATCACCGGTGGTATCTAGGTCATTTTAGGGGGTGTGGCATGCCTCTGGGGTGGTACCGATGGTCAGGAAATGGGTGGCTAAAATGTGGGGGTAATTAAAGGGAAAATGAGGGGTAGTCGTTGAGAAGAGGGGGTGGAGGGAGCCGTTGACGATGGTGGAGGGGAGTGGAACTGTGGAAGGGGAAGCGACAGGACAGGCAGGACAGCTGGCATGCACATGTGGACATGGAACATGAAGACACGAACAGATCAAGGACACAGACAGGATGCAAGATAGCATGTGAGGAGGAAGCAGAAGGTGCAGGAAGTACGAGGAAGTCAGTGGCGAGAGCAGGTCTGCCATGTACAGAAGTCTGCTGCGCAGCTTCCTAGGGACAAGCAAGAGGACGAAAACCAAAGATGCAAGTTATAAGGATAGGGGTACGGTGAGAGCATGGATCAGCAAGCAAGGGCGTCAGCAGTCTCACCCTTCTTCACAGCGATTGTGTTCGGCGTAAGAGAAATGCTGACTTCTGTTGGGTCAGGATGAACACCTACAACCGGTCCAAGGGGATGGACAATCGCATGAACATGCTCTTCAACCAAGAGCTGAACAACGAGGCTCAGTACATCAACGCCCATCCTTTCTCGGCCGTCAACATGTCGCTGGTCATCATGCTGCTGGAGCCGTGTGAGACTTTGACCTCTTGAGCAGGGAGGTGAAGTCAGATACATCGCGCCTGTCTGGCCGTGGAATGCACCGAAGTTTCAGGTAGAGATGCTCTTCCTCTCCCTTCCTCTCCCTTCACCTCACCACTCTCTCCTCTTCCCCCCACTATCTCCCCCTTCACCATTTACACCCATTCATACGATGTCCTGAAAATCCTTCCCACAGGCCATCGACTGGAGGACGCAGCCTCCTCCGAGGAGGATACCAGGCAACACCAAGCACGACCCGGTCGCTCCTCTCTGCCAGGCGTGAGGTGCATATTGATACAGACGCAGGGCAAGTTGTACGAGCTGCCAAGAACATGGCAGGAGACCACAGACAGCTGCTGGCAGGACCAACAGAAACCTCCTCCCACCTTCCCTCACACTCGGACGAGCTCCAGCGAGCAGCTTCACCGCGACGAGGTCATCATGACAGCTGCAGCATCGCGTGCGAGACTGGAGACAGGGAGGAGCAGCAGGAGGGACCAGGACGAGGCCCCTCCCCTCTCTGACCGCGAGAACGTCGAGGCGAACCGACCGGGATCTACTTACGTAGGAAACCCTTGTGTCAACCTCCTGTGACCCCCCGTCTTTGCTCTTGCCTCCTCCCTCCCTCCCTCCCCTCCCTCCCTCCCTCCCTCCTGATCTCACTGATTCAGAATCAGCAGAGTGAAGAGAGCGGGCAGGAGCGGTCCAACATTGCCGTCTTCCAGCAGGATGCGATGCAGGCAAATGCTGAGGCTCAGCTGGAAGGAGCCGGGAGGAGCGAAGGCGGCACTGCGCAAGGAAGTCGTCCTCCTTCTCAGTTCACTCGCAGCTCGCTCTCTACCTCCAGCACGATGCGCTCCCGATCCGAGGCGAGCAAGCATCCTCTTACCCCCGCAGAGAAGTTCAGCCGGCCTCCGACGCATGCCAGCAGCAGGTCCTCCAGAGCGAGCAGCGTCATGTCCTCCAGAGCGAGCAGCCGGCCTCCCACTCAGAGGAGCGAAGCATCCTCTGCTCACGACCGGCCTCCCTCTCACGGCATGAGGAGCTCGCATGGAGGGGAGGAGAGGAGCGCGCAAGCTAGGCCAGTGGAAGCCCTGCGGCTGAACCTTCCGGTCTCTCTGCTGCCAGGGAGAGAGAGTGAGTCAGGATGCCGGCCGAGCAGGCGCCTTACTTGTTGCAGGTCGAGCTTCCACCCGCCGGTCCACAGGGTCTCGCAACTCCTCCGCCCGCATCGCAGCGCAAGGGTGAGCAGACGCTTCTGGAGTCCTGCTTCTGACTCTCCTCAGCGTTCTCAACGGCGAGTGAAGATAGGATCGCAGTCTTCTTCTCGATCACTCGGTCTGAACTCGTCGGGCAAGAGAGTCGCTCACCTTGCTGAATCTGAGGATGAGAGCGATGGGAACTCTGTAAATAAGAAGAAGAAACTGGTGGAGTGGGTGTACAAAGAGACAGGCAAGAAACTTGTTATGGTTATTCGGTACTTTCATGGAAAAATCCCATCGAAACAATATATCATTTCATCAGGTGCTCGACTTGATTCATGCGGATATCACGAACTTTGTTCTACATTTTACATTCTTTCATCATCTTGCAAGGCAGAGAGCTGCTTGTTGAGCTCGGCGATCTGCTTCATCGTCGACGAGATCTCCTGGTCCTTCTCCATGCCGTTCCCGTCGTCATGTGGGTACAAGTCTTGCGGGGGCCTCTGACGGCTGGCGTGCTCTGAGCCGCGAGAGTGGCGCATGTCATGTGGGCGGTTGCTGGACTTGCTGAAGCGAGGAAAGTCGTGCTCCTCGTCGTAGTTGTATCCCGCTGGTCCCTCCCTGCTCTTCGACGGTCGGATCTGAGGAGGAGGCTCAGAGTATCTGACGCTCCTGAGCTCATCGAGCCAGACGTCTCGCTTGTCCACCCCCAGCTGGAACTTGAGCAGGGCGAAGCCGTACACAGACTTGGCGGCGACGTCCATGATGACAGTCATCACGTGGGCTGCCAGCTGGGAGATGGCTCCGAACTCGGTGAGAAGCCAGAGGGCCGGGTAGCCGCACCAGATGCTGAAGTAGAGGGTGAGGGAGAGCTTGAGAGGCGCTCGAATCTTCTTCGCGTCCTCGTTGAGAAACTGCTGGAACCGCGCGTAGACGAGGCGGATGATGCTGATCCACGTGAAGGCAAAGATGAAGCAGCCGAACATGAACCAGAGGTACCGCGCAGGAGGCTCGAACGCGTTGCAGAAGACTCCGCATGCGATGGTCAACCCGACGAAGAGAGAGTAGGTGATCTTGTAGGGGAGGTTGAGCGACCACAGCAGATCCAGCGTCTGATGCAAGGCAAGCACGTCAGTCGCGGCCATCCAGAAGCAGCGAGGAGAAGCGAGGAGCAGGAGCAAGGAGCAGGAGGAGCAAGGAGGAAGGAAGGAGAGTACATACCAGGATAGGACAGGTGAAGATGTAGTCCAGGTACTTGAAGTAGTTGACAGACAGAGAAAGGCCCATGTCATTGTTGAAGTGAGCGCAGATACGGCCCCAGTAGGTGATGGCAGCGATGAGGTTGACGTAGATGGAGAGGCACTTCTCTTCCCGGTAGCCGACGAAGAACTCTTGGTCGCCATCGGGGCCCTTGAACGACATGAGCTTGTACATGAGGGCGAGAGAAGCACCAAGAAGACAAAGAAATCCCAGCCAATCCACAGCAATCACGGTCGGGTCGTGAAGATT
Organism: Guillardia theta CCMP2712; assembly: GCF_000315625.1. Taxonomy (NCBI): domain Eukaryota; class Cryptophyceae; order Pyrenomonadales; family Geminigeraceae; genus Guillardia; species Guillardia theta. The sequence continues at coordinate 470,570 of NW_005434610.1, forward strand.
GAAGTTTGGAAGGCGAGGATTGTTCCATCCTCCCATGCCATATTGCCAATTGGGATCGGAGAGTGAAGGGGCAGACGTCGCCATAATTACGAGACGGCGAAAAGGTTGACTAGGAAAAGCAGAAGTAAGAACAAAGCTACTCGTCAATGCATGAGTCGTATTACAACTTTTCCCAAGTTCTCTACAGGCCATCTTCTCTGCAGGTCATCTACCTCCGTGAATGACTCCTGCTACTCCATATGTTCTATCCTCACAATCGTTTTCGTTCACTTATACTCCTGCACCTCAGACCTCTTCATTGTGTCATCATCATCATGACAAATACAGTTTTGACAGCAGACTCTTCGTAAGCCAGCAACAACCTCTGTCTAGTTCTATCTCGACAACCCCAGCATCAAGCTGTTCCATGCAACGCTCCACACTAGAACATGATCAAAGGCGAGCACACAACTTGGTTGCTAGGAGGCGACGATGCTACCAAGAGGAGAAAACATCTCCTATTCAAGGTCGACATCTGTACAATGACAATCACTGGATCAAACTGTGAGTCTCTTCCGCCCCTGATGAATCATTTAGATGAGGACGAGCCACGAAGCCTCGAGGAGCAAGCAAGACCGCTTTCTCCGGCGGCATGATCGTCTGCTCTGCGAGACCGCGAACGTAGTAGCGCGAGCATGGCAGATGCAAACAGAGGAATCAAGGGGTAGGGCCATCAATGACCCCTCCTTCCCTCTTGTTTGCAGGGGGTGGTATGTACCGCCGGCACAAATTAGTACACGGGGGGGGGGTACCGATGTACTGATAGAGAAAATGGTAACGACTATGGGGTCCTAGGGCACCACCGGTCCTGAGGTCTGTAACCGTTTTTTTTCCTAAAAGGAGGGGGTAGTGGGGAAGATGGGGCCCGGCCTCCTTACCTGTACCTTGTTCCGAGGGTTATCATTACCGGTACTTATGACAGGTAAAATGAGGGGTAGTCTAAGAGAAATATCCTTTATCAGAAATAATGACCGGTGGTGGCCCCACTCGAGGCTTCCCTACCGCCCCCCCACCCCCGCTACGCGTATAATGAACAAGGGGGGGACCCCCTCAGTCACTCGCATCATGAAAATGGTCCAGAAGGAGACACCCTGGGGGTAGGGGTGAAGTCTCTATGATGGACTACCCCTGTCTTGATATGAGAAATATTGGACCTTGGTACCGGTCATATGGTGGAAACGGGGGCATACCCTCAGGGGTGGTCTTCAAGTGACTCACCGCAGATCTAGAGGGGGTGGGTCGTAACGTGTGTACGGCCATCTGACCGGGTCACGGCCGCTTGGCAATGAAGGGGACCGTGAATAGTACGTGTGGTACCTTGCGACTGTACTGAGGTAGGGCTCTGGTACCACCGACGGGAACGGTAGTAGTAGTGACGTTAGCCTGAGTGACCGTACACTACTGATGAGTCGCCGGTCAGCGGGGGGGGGGGGGGGGAGCAGAGGCCCGGCGGGCCTTTTGAACGAGCCGGTACTAACTTGTAACCTAACTCAGTTGAGTAAAACTTGACTTGTAACTCGGGTCCGGATCCCATCGGATACATTCAAGCCCTTAGAGGGCCAACCCCCTTGGCAAGGGAAGTTGGGGCTGGTGGTGAATGACTGATGATTTCACTTAACTTTGAGTTGGGATGGTGAAGTAAGTTTGTAGTACTCCCGGTCCCGGTCGGCCGGGCCGCGGCCGCCCGGCCCGTATTCTTTTTTTTTGTGAAGTATTTTTTTTCTTTTACAGATGTTTTCATTTCTTAGGTTTCGGTGAAGGGACTTTTCAAGGCCCTGAGGAGGGTAGGGGTACCACCCCATGGGTGATGTGGACCCCACCGCGGGGTGGAAGATATACTGAATACCCCTTCTATACCCGTATTCTCGTGGGGTAGTACAACCCTCCCATGAGACGCATTCAAAGATGCGTCTTTCGATTCATCAGAAGTGAGGGTCATCGGGCACGAAATGGTAGGGTAGGGTAGGGTAGGGTAGGGTATGGGAATCAATTGCATAAAATGAGGCTATCAAAGAGGGGTCAGTAAGGGTAAAATTAGGGGTGGATGACAATTGACTCATCAAAGGAGGGGTGGGTCCCCCTTGGGTGAGATGAAGGTGGGGGTGGCAGGGGGGTGGCAGCGCGACTCCGGCGAACAACAATGTGTGCACCAGCGTCCAAGTTGGCGGATCTCAACAAGCTGATCATGAACCCCGAGGGCAGGTGAGACTGAGGGAGACGAGGATGCTCGAGGAAGGTGCTGCCTAGCTCGAGACAGAGTGAATCGTAGCATGGAGGGGGAGGATCGATGTCCGAGGGTTCCATTTCCTGCATGCATGTTGGATCCGTTCGGGAATGTTCGACCGTGGGAGCGACGGATTGCTACTTTACCTGCACTTGATTGATGAGACCTATCATGAACTACTTCTGAAACATCGTAGAAGTTAGGGAGAGGCAGAAGTTGCTGTAGGACATGAGACGTGGACTCCCTTTGTTGACTGCGGCAAAGTCGCATGTTTGGAAGGGGTGCCAGCCTACAACTTGTCCCCATGTAGTTGAACAACATGTAGTGAAGTGAACAATGTGATCCATACTTGTTTGTGTCTTGTTTGCTTCTTCTCAATCTTGATCTCTCTCATTGTTCGCCTGAACCTGCTGCGCAGCGATACTATCCTGCTCGAGTTCGGAAATTACATGAACTGAGGGCAGTGGAGGTTCAACACGGGAAGAATTGATTTCTTGATAAAGAGACTGTTCGAATCTGGATTTTCCATCCAGCTCAGCTTTATTGAGGACCTTGGATCGCGAGATTCTGTGCGACTCGCAAGCCTTGATGGGAAGGAGATAGCGTTTCATCAAGACATGCAGCACAACAGGAATATTCCAAACCTGAGGCACAACACCGAGAGCATGCTTGTTGCTGCTATGAAAGCTTACGGTAAGGCATAGTAAGGTTGAAGCGCACAAAGGCATTCCACAGCGAACAACACTCTTAAGACTCTGTCAACATGACGCAAAGAACCGAAACCTGTACTTGCAGGAGGCTTTTTGCCGAGATTGTCGATCTCTCTGGATTATCAAGAACTCTTTCCCGTGTGAGCTTGATGATATCAGGACTGGAGGCAAAATGACAGCGGATTCTGAGGAAGAACTTGTGGGATCTCTAGACATTAAACATGGATTCTTGTGTATGTGTGTGTGTGTGTGTGTTTGTTTTGTTTGCGCAGGGAACCGCGTTCACAGAGTTCATTCGAATTCCTGATAATGCTTTCTCACTCTTCTCCGAACGTCCCAGGTACACTCCAGACCTTTCGGAAAGACCGCGTAGGTACCCGGAACGAGTCGAACTGCCCGTCGACCATCCCGTGGGGTCACAATCGCCTCTCCCTGTGAGGTCAGCAGTGTGACACAGCAGCAAAGACAAGAAGCAGGACCTCGAGCACGTAGATAGCTTCATTCTTGTCGTAAGCGTATTCAAACTGAGCTGTAGGCATCTCGTCGCTCGACCATATGTCACAGGATTTGACGCCCTGGTCAAGTGAGACAAGACTACCCATGCACACTGTTCTTCACCTTCTTAGTCAGGAAATCTGCAGGCGGGTTTTCCAGAACTTCGATCTCGGTCAATGAAGCACTCTTACCATACGCCTTGCCTTGGAACATGCTGTAGGACATTCCTAGGGCGGTAAACATCTTGACTAACTCACGCCTTGAATTCCAAGCGCGCGAATCTGCATGCTGTTGCATAGAAAGTGTCGAGGGACGGGAGACGCGGAATTGCCCTCGGACCATCCGAGGGATTCGGGAGAGCCCTCCATGATTCGCCGTGGGAGGGAGGTAAGCAGCAACAGAGCACAAGCCGACCAGGAGGAGAGCTGCCACGAGCAGCGTCAGGGCACCAGGAGATCTATGAGGAGGGATCAGATCCCTCCTCATATCGTCACGATGTGATCGTCTTCCTGCTCCTCTCCCACCTCCTCACCCGCCCTTGCGCATGTCCTCACCTGCCCCCCGCCTGACCGTCGGCATGGAAGTTGAACACAGCAGCTCCGAGCCTCAAAGCTAGTCAGGATGTGTGTACCTGACCCGCCTCGGAAACTCTCGTCGTGGTCGG
>NW_005434609.1:0-7414 GCF_000315625.1 Guillardia theta CCMP2712
GAGGAGGAGGAGGAGGAGGTATGACAGGAGCTGGTTTGGTGAACAGGCGGAGCTCGAGGAATGCCGGAAACGAGAGGAAGAGGCGATGGCGGAGGTGAAGCAGCAGGAGAGCGAACTCAAGTAAGACGACAAGTAGAGGGAGATGCTCCGACTGACTAGTCGCAGAGAAAGTGCGAGCCTGGTGCGAACTCTCCGCGGGCAACTCAAGGCGGCGGAGGAGGAGAGGAAGCGTGCAGAGGAGGTTGAGGAAGGGGGAGGAGGAGGAGGAGAGGGAGTGAGAGGAGTGCAGCAAGCGATGGACGAGACCAGCGCAAGGGAACGGGCGGAGGAGGAGAGGAAAAGAGCAAGAGAAGAAGTGAAGCGAGAGGTGCCGCCGCCGCCGCCGCCGCCTCCTCCTCCTCCTCCACCACCACCACCACCACCACCTCCTCCTCCTCCTCCTCCTCCTCCTCCTCCTCCTCCTCCTCCTCCTCCTCCTCCTCCTCCTCCTCCTCCTCCTCCTCCTCCTCCTCCTTCTCCCCTTTGACTCCTCAACAGCGCGAAAAGTGGAGCAAAGAGCTGGAGGATGAGCGAGCTGCCGCAGACAAGTACTCTTCCTTGCTCCTCTTCCACCACCACCACCATTTCTTCCTGCTCCTCCTGCTCCTTCACTTCCCCCCAATACTCTACTCTCTCTCCTTCGTACTTCTCTGACTGACTTCTTGCAGGAGCCTTGCTGAGCTGCGCGAGACTGTTCGACGACTGCGGCTACAGGTGAAAGACGAGGAGAGGAGTAGGAGGAGAGGAGCAGGAGGAGAGGAGCAGGAGGAGAGGAGCAGGAGGAGAGGAGCAGGAGGAGAGGAGCAGGAGGAGGAGGTAGAAGTTACAGAGGGTCTGACGAGGAGGTCAGGGAGCAGGAGCCCGCGAAGAGGAGCTGGAGGAGCTGAAGCGCAAGATGGAGGAGGAGGAGAAACTTCGACGATCGGAGCTTGAGAAGGAGCTCGAAGCACTGAGAGCAGAAGTGAGTATGCGGGAGGTTGAGGGAGATGCTGATGGCTGAGCAGAAGGAGAAGCTGGAGGTTGTCGCGGCTGAGTAGGAGAAGGCGAAGGGGAGGCAAAGAGGCTGAAAGTCGATGCAGAGCGACGAAGCGCTGGCAGGAGGAAGCGGAGGAGCAGAGAAGAGCGATGGAAGACATGTGGGAGAAGAGAGAAAAAGCGAAGAGACTGACATATAGAGCAGGCGAAACAGCGAGAAAGAAACGCTTAGGCGACTTGAGGTGAAACCTGAATTCCTTGCCCTTTTTCTCAACCATTCAAATCTCCTCCTCCTCCTCCTCCTCCTCCTCCCCTACCCCACCCCTCCACCACAACCACATCATCATCATCGTCGTCGTCGTCATCATCATCACCACCACCACCACCACTTCTCTTGTAGTGCTGTCGCCTCTATTTTTCCTGTCTTCTCACTTCTTTGCAGAAGGAGGCTGAAGCTGCTCAGGCTGAAGCTGCTCGGCTGGTAGGGGCAGCGATAGAGGAGGAGGAGCTGATCTAAAGGAGGAGGAAGAGGCAGGAGAGGGAGGGGAGGAGGGGGATGGAAGGGGGGTAGAGAGGGAGAGTACAAGCCAGGGGGAGGGGGAGTGAAAGATTTCTGAGCAGCTTCGATGCAGGAAGCTCTTCGAGCCAAGTTAGCAGAGGAACACGCGGCTGACTTGAAGGCTCGCGTAAACAAAGTGAGATGACGAGGAGGAGGACGAGGAGGAGGAAAGGGGAGGGGGGAGGGAAGAGAATGATGAAAGGCGTGGAAAGAAGTAGCAAGCGATTAACTAGATGCAGGTGAAAGAAGCTGCAAAAGCTCAACTGCCAGTAAAGGTGAAAGAAGTAGCAAGCAGGTGAAAACCTCTCTCTCTCTCTCTCTCTCTCTCTCTCTCTCTCTCTCTCTCTCTCTCTCTCTCTCTCTCTCTCTCTCTCTCTCTCTCTCTCTCTCTCTCTCTCTCTCTCTCTCTCTCTCTCTCTCTCTCTGTTCATGTGTCTACTTGCCTCTTCTCACGCAACCCAGCGCCTATTTCAGAGTCGAAAAACTCTTGCAGGAAGCAAATCGAGAATCCTTCGCTCCCTCAGAGGTTCCTTCATCTCCTCCTCCTCCTCCTCCTCCTCCTCCTTCTCCTCCTCACTTCGGCTCAGGTTCTTGAGTTCGTCTTGGAATCGCTCAAGCTTTCGACCTACGAGGCGACGGGCGAGGCTCCTCCAAGCATGACGGAAGGCGGAGGGCATGAGCGTGTGGAGAAGGCAGAAGAGAAACAAGACGACGGAGAGAAAGCGATCCAACTACCTGACGACCAGGCAGCAGCAGCAGGAGGAGGAGAAGCAGCAGGTGGAGAAGCAGCAGGAGACGGAGAGGGAGAGGGAGAGGAGGCAGGGCTGGGTGGAGGGGATGTAGGAGGAGGAGAGGAAGGAGCAGGAGAAGGAGCAGGTGATCAAGAAATTGCGAGGGAGGAAAAAGCAGAGAGGAAGAAAGCAAAACAAGGAGGCAAGAAGGGCGGGAAGAAAGGAGGAAGATGAGCGATCAAGCAAGGGCGACGAGGAGCACAGAGGGTCACATGACATCATTACATCAAACAACACATACTATCGCTGTTACTCCCAGGATCGACAACAGGAGCTTCTGCCATCCCGGTTGTCCCCCCCCTCCTCCCCCTTCTCCTCCTTCCTTGCTGCTCGTTATTTGCTTCGCTCCCTTGCTGTTCAGCTTCCTCGGCGTGAGCGGCTCTCCCGCGCCCTCTCGCAGTCGCACCCACATGCTCGAGAAGGCCTCTCCTCGCGAGAGCAGGAGCGCGACAGGAAGCAGGAGGGGCAGCAGCAGCCTGTGCGTCAAGCCCTCGCGGAGTAGGAGACCCAGGAGGAAGGCGAGGCCTCTGTCTCCCCTGCTGCCTCGTCAGCTGCGTCGGAGGTCGCATGGTCACATGGTTCACCCCAGGGCTCGCAGCAGAGGAAGGGAGGGCGAAGGTGAGGCGAGGGTCCTCCCTGTGATGCTCCAGTTCAGGTCGAAGAGGGGAGGAAGGAGCAGGCAGGCGAAGGGACAAAGCAGAGGAGCAGCAGCAGCAACAAAAGGGAGAGGAGCAGAGCAGAGGAGCAGCAGCAGCAACAAGAGGGAGAGGAGCAGAGCATGGTGAGGAGGAGAAGAAGGCTGAGGGGAAGGGAGAGAGAACCTCTAGGTGAGGCTGGAGAGCTCAAGGTCCTCTTGGCAGGGGAGGAGGGGATGGCCTGCTGACTTCGCTTCCTCATCGGAGAAACTCGTGGGGAGGCGACAAGAGGGGAGCAGACGCGCAGGAGCTCGAACTTGCGCGTCTCGATGATCGCCTTGATCTGAGCCCACGCCTACACCAAGTTCTCTCAGTAGCCCCTACAGGTCGCGTGCCAAACTTGCTGGCTCTCCTTTCTTCACTTTTCCTTCTCTTCTCTCCTCTCCTCCTTTCTACTTTCTCTCTTCTGCTTCCTCGTCATACCTCGTCGGTAAGCCATCCTCGCTCTTCATCGAAGTAGCGGCAAGAGGAGGAAGCGTTGAGCAAGAGTCGTTCCATCTGTTCCCCCAGTCAGTGCCGCACTTCCTTCCTTTCCTCCTGCCTGAGGCTCCTGGATGTCCACCAGCTGCAGCACCTGCTCAAGACAGCTTCAGGCATGCGTGTCCTCCCCCTCCTCCCCGCGCACTCTTCCTCTACTTGACATTACCGTGACAGCTCGCCAAGGAACCTCCAGCAGCCGGTGGTCGCTTCTCCTCGGCTTGTTGCCCAGCAGCTTGCTTGCCACCTGCTGCTCGAAGCGTTGGAGCTGGAGAGGATACATCTGCGAGAGCTTAAGAACGACAGCATGGGGCCATAGGGACAGCAGGCGGCTACAGACAAGACTTGGGGGAGGAGAAGCGAAAGGATGAAGCGAGAGAGAGAGAGGATAGAAGGGGGCGGGAAGGACAGGAGTGGATGGGAGAGGAAGAGGAGGAAGGGGTCAGGAGGAGAGGACGATAGGAGACCTGATACATGAAAGAGGATGGCTCAGAGGAGGGATCGAACCCTCTCCTCACCCATAACGACTTGAACGGACCGTCTCGCATCCTGGCAACCAGTCACCGTTTCTTCCACGTAAGACAGTGAACTACCGGTAAGCGACGCCCGGAAGGGCCTGGCGAATGGCCTCACGGCTGCTCGCGAGGACATTGCGAAGAGCGAGGGAAGACCAGACAGGACGAGAGCCGAACGCTTCCTGCAGTCGCGCTGAGAGCTCCGGACCCTTCTTCTTCCTCTTCCTCCCTTCCGTCGACGGCGACGAGAACTCCCATTGCGACTGCTCCTCTTGCGCTGCTCTGCCTCTCGCATGTGATCCACTTCTCGTCGGTGATCTAATGGTTTCAGATTTGGCTTGCGGCAACAGAGGGAGCGAGAGGAGGAGGAGCAGGAGAAGGGAAAATCTCATCTCAACCCCCTCAGCCACCAGGAGGATTCAATCCGAGAGGCAGCTGAAGGATGATGGAGCAAGCATCACTTGGCGTAGTCAATCATATTCGTATCAACGCAACCACATCGCAACCACATCATGCCCGCAGCATCGCCACCATCAACCATTCGTCCTCTCCTCCTCCTCCTCTCTCACGCCCCTCCTGCCCTGCCCTTCTCTCCTTCAGTACTAACCCTGATTCCTTGCAACGGTAAACCGTTACAACCCAAGTGTCGACGGTTTAGGGCTTCAACCGGCCGCGCCCGATGATGCCCCGAGCCCGACAACTGAGATCGAGTATAAGAGCTTTGTAGTATGACAGATACAAGCTCTTGTAGTATGACACTGATACAAGCTCTTGTAGTATGAGACAGATACGAGCTCTTGTAGTATGACAGATACAAGCTCTTGTAGTATGACACAGATACGAGCTCTTGTAGTATGACACAGATACGAGCTCTTGTAGTATGACACAGATACGAGCTCTTGTAGTATGACACAGATACGAGCTCTTGTAGTATGACTGATACGAGCTCTTGTAGTATGACACTGATACGAGCTCTTGTAGTATGACACAGATACGAGCTCTTGTAGTATGACACAGATACGAGCTCTTGTAGTATGACACAGATACGAGCTCTTGTAGTATGACACAGATACGAGCTCTTGTAGTATGAGACAGATACGAGCTCTTGTAGTATGACACAGATACGAGCTCTTGTAGTATGACACAGATACGAGCTCTTGTAGTATGAGACAGATACGAGCTCTTGTAGTATGACACAGATACGAGCTCTTGTAGTATGAGACAGATACGAGCTCTTGTAGTATGAGACAGATACGAGCTCTTGTAGTATGACACAGATACGAGCTCTTGTAGTATGACAGATACATGCTCTTGTAGTATGACAGATACGAGCTCTTGTAGTATGACACAGATACGAGCTCTTGTAGTATGACACAGATACGAGCTCTTGTAGTATGAGACAGATACGAGCTCTTGTAGTATGACAGATACGAGCTCTTGTAGTATGAGACAGATACGAGCTCTTGTAGTATGACACAGATACGAGCTCTTGTAGTATGAGACAGATACGAGCTCTTGTAGTATGAGACAGATACGAGCTCTTGTAGTATGAGACAGATACGAGCTCTTGTAGTATGAGACAGATACGAGCTCTTGTAGTATGAGACAGATACGAGCTCTTGTAGTATGAGACAGATACGAGCTCTTGTAGTATGAGACAGATACGAGCTCTTGTAGTATGACACAGATACGAGCTCTTGTAGTATGACACAGATACGAGCTCTTGTAGTATGACACAGATACGAGCTCTTGTAGTATGACACAGATACGAGCTCTTGTAGTATGAGACAGATACGAGCTCTTGTAGTATGACACAGATACGAGCTCTTGTAGTATGACACAGATACGAGCTCTTGTAGTATGAGACAGATACGAGCTCTTGTAGTATGAGACAGATACGAGCTCTTGTAGTATGAGACAGATACGAGCTCTTGTAGTATGACACAGATACGAGCTCTTGTAGTATGAGACAGATACGAGCTCTTGTAGTATGATAGATACGAGCTCTTGTAATATGACAGGTTCAAGCTTCTGTTCTGTCCTCCACTGGTACTTGCACTTGTTTTGACTTGCTCGCAGCTTCTTACATCGGTCTTTTGTCTGCTTTGGTTGTCTGTGTGTTTGTCAGTCTGGAGTAGGTCCGTTAGGTGAGGGCTAACAAGGGGTGGGTGATCGCCCTGCGTTGTCAGGAGATGAAGATGAGATGAAAGCAGAGAGACAGAGAGACAGGTAGGCAGATAGGAAGACAGGCAGGTAGGCAGGTAGGCAGGCAGGCAGGCAGGCAGGTAGGCAGGTAGGAAGACAGGCAGATAGGAAGACAGGCAGGTAGGAAGACAGGCAGATAGGAAGACAGGCAGATAGGAAGACAGGCAGGTAGGAAGACAGGCAGATAGGAAGACAGGCAGGTAGGCAGGTAGGCAGGTAGGCAGGCAGGCAGGCAGGCAGGCAAGCAGGCAGGCAGGTAGGCAGGTAGGCAGGCAGGCAGGTAGGAAGATTTATCTTTTAATCTTTGTGGTGGACATTACCTGTCTTGCTGTTTCTGGTTTCTTTTGTCTGCCCTTCTTATGTTTTCATGCTGCATCTTTTCTCTTTCCTCTGTTTTCTTCTGGTTTTGATGATTCACTTTTTGCTTCATGCATTCTTTTCTGCTCTCTTCTTCGCATTCCCCGTGCCTCTCTTTGTTGCTTGTCAAAGGTCTTGCTTCACTTGATACTTTTCCTGTCAAAGGTGGAGCAGGAGGAGTGGAGATGGAGCGAGACAAGACTTCATCGGTGGTGCAAGACAGGCGAGCCAACTCATTTCGGAACCTTCGGATGCGCAAGGACAGAGAGGAGCGCGAGCGGGAGGAGGTCAGACGTCCCTCCTCCTTCTCTCCTCACCTCTCCGCAGCGGAGCAAGACAGACCCCAACATGATCGCTGAGAACGTGAGACGAGCCTGCTCGGTCGCTCCTGAAGCTGCTGCAGCTGAGGCTGACGGTGCCGTCGAACGGGCTGATAGGAGGAAGTCTGAAGCCGAGCGAGCGAGAGCTGGAGCAACCCAAGTGGCGCAACCTCTTCGATCAGACGCGAGAGACGCGAGAGGAGGTTGTGACCTCCCACAACTTCCGTAAGGTGAGACGAGGAGATGAGAGGACGAGGCGAGGAAAGCATGTGCAGCACAAGTCTGACATGCTCCCAGGTCTGCATTCAGCTGGGTCTGCCATTGTCGGACGAAGACCTGGAGGTGAGGGAGGAGGGAGGGAGAGGAAGGAGGGAGAGGAGGGAGGGAGAGGAGGGAGGTAGAGGAGGGAGGGAGAGGAGGGAGGGAGAGGAGGGGAGGGAGAGGAGGGAGGGAGAGGAGGGAGGGAGAGGAGGGAGGGAGA
>NW_005434609.1:7724-9862 GCF_000315625.1 Guillardia theta CCMP2712
GTTGTGGGCAGGAAGAGGATTAAACAACAACCATGAGATCTCAAGCCTACTATACCATGTGTCCGCTGTCCCAGGCAGACCCCCGGGCAGTGCCGGCTCCTTGTCGGCGGCTGCCCTTCCTCCGTCCGCGGCCTCTGCGGCGGCGGACGCGTCGACTGACAGCGGTCAGTCGGCTACCTCCGATACTCGGGTATGAGGGCGTTCACGTCCCCTGCTGTGCCGGTATCACGGTGCTCGTTGCTTGCCCCCCTCTGCTGTCTACGTGGCAGTGTGGGGTCTGGTTGCCAGCAGTGCTGGTCACTTTCGGTCTTATGTTGCGTGTGTTTGCGCCGCGTTCTGCTTGAGGCACTTTTTACTTGTGCGAGTCAAAGTCAGATACCAATATAGGGGTGGACCAACGTCACGTCCGCCATCAAGCCCTCGCAGATCCCAGGCTATACTCCGAGTTTTACCCGGGGATGAGGATCGGGCTTGGTTCTGTGCCCATGACGATTGGAGGGTCTCGCTACGCTGTGAACTGTGTGCACGCCGGTTTAGCTTGTTCCTGCTTTGTTTTGCTTGAGGCACTTTTTACCTTCTGCCAGTAAATCCTATGTCCTACCTGGAGGGTACCTGCGGTCCCCGACTGCATCGAGGAGGCAATGGAGGCTTCACAGGCACTTTTTACCTTCTGCCAGTAAATCAACTAGCCTGTCACTGAGCATCGCCTTGACTGTCCGAGTAAGGTTGTCATGCGCAGTAGGAAGCTCAGTTCTGAGTTTTACTCGGTCGATGCTGAACGAAGCTGGTCTTCAGAGCGTCATCGATACAGTGGGGGATCCTCGTTCTCGACGGCAGGTACCCTCCCATCCTCATGGCCGCAAGATGAAGGGCGATATCCACATCCCTGGAATCCGCGATCGAGGGTCCGAGCAGTACGAGGGCTTGATGGCGGACGTGACGTTGGTCCACCCTTACATTGGTAGCTCTGCCGACCTGACCAAGTGGGGTGAGGTCAACCTCGACGCCCTCCATGTTGCAGCGTCTGAGAAGATTCGCAAACATCGCGCTGCATATGCCATGACTACTCCTCCTCGAGCGTTCATCCCTCTTGCCATCTCGACGGACGGTACCCTGCATCCTGACACCCTCCGCTTCATCTGGTATCTCGCGGACATCATTGCTCAGCGCTCGATGCCTCTTGAGGATGCGGCGTTTGGTCGGCACTTCGTGCCTGATGATGGACCTGCTGCTGAGGTCTTGGCTCGCAAACGCGCCGCCACCTATCAGCGCCTCACCATGCAGCTGACGCTGGAGGCGCTCCTATCTGGTGCGAGGCGCATGACGCCCTTGCGGGCGCAAGCACTTCTCGAGCCAGAGGACAGCTCCTCCTCGGACTTTGTCGAGTCGCCCGAGGAGGAGTCTTCGCCGGAGGTCTCCGACTCCGATGGGGGAGACCCTTCGAGTGGCGCCGACGACCGGCGCGGAGCTGGCGAAGCGCCGTCTCCGTCCCTCACTGTGACGTCGGGTGCCTCCGGAGAGCTCGACACCACTGGGCCGGGGGTGCTTGCTGCTTGTCCGAGCGGCGCCTGCTTCCTCCCCGGCATCGGTCGGGTCCCGCCGGTCCTTGGGCATTGCTGCGGCGAGATGGATTGCGGCGTCGCCGCCGTCACGGGCGGTGTTGGTCTCGGCTTCTGCTGACTCGGAGGCTAGCGAGGAGGACTACCTCGAGCGGTACCGTGTTCCTGTGTCCAGCCTCCCTCCGTCCGCTGCCCCAGGCGGACCCCCGGGCAGCGCCGGCTCCTTGTCGGCGGCTGCCCTTTCTCCGTCCGCGGCCGCCCGCTTTGTGGCGGCAGCGGACGTCTCGACTGACAGTGGTCAGTCGGCTGCCTCCGGGTATCGCGTCTGAGGGATTTTATTCCTCCTGCATGCTCCTGCTGCTTGTTGCTTGATTGCTTGACCCTTAGGCTGCTTGTCTGCGCGGCTTCGCGCTTGGGCTGGCGCTGCCGCGTCTGGTTGCCAGCAGTGCTGGTTCTTTTCGGGCTTGAAATTTGTGTGTGAATGTGCAGCTTCTCGCTGTGCACTGTGTGCATACCGGTTTATCTTGATCCTGCCTTTTTTTTTTTGAAACACTTAATCACTAGCAGCCAATAAATCCA